>NC_080866.1:33884075-34184075 GCF_030435755.1 Ochotona princeps | reverse complement strand
AGAACACACAATACAGTGATCAGTATTCAGAATTCAGCACGCAGAACTCAAACTCACAATTCAGAACTCAGCACTCAGAACTCAGAATGCAGACCTCAGGAACCAGAACTCAGAGTTTACAACCCTGAATTCAGAACTCTAATTTCAGAACTCAATTTCATAACTCAGAACACAAGACTCAGAAGTCAGAACTCAGAATTCAGAACTCAAAACTCAGAACTCAGAACTCGATATTTAGACTTCAAAATAGAGCACTCAGATATTCGGACTCCTAACTCAGACAAAGAAGTCAGAGTTGAAATTTCAGAACTCAGAAGTCACAATTCGCAACACAGAATTTGTGACTAGGAATTCATAAATGAGGCTCAGTTCTCAAAATTCACAAATCAGAATTCAGAAATCCAAATTCAGAACCCAGAACACAGAATTCGGAACTCAGAACTCAAAATTCAGTACTCAGAATTCAGAACTCACAACTCACAACTCTGAATTCTGATCTCAGAATCCACAACTCTGAATTCAGAATACAGGCTGCAGTTTACAACTCCGAACTCAGATCTCAGAACTAAGAGTTGAGAATTCATAACTCAGAACTCAGAATTCAGAAATGATGACTCAGAACTTGGAATTCAGAACTCAGAAATCACAACTCAGTATTCAGAACCCAGAATTCATAACCCAGAATTCTCACCTTCGAATTCTGAACTCAGAATTCAAACTCGAATATCAGAACTGGGAAATGAGTATTTGGAACTCAGAATACGGACTTCATAACTTAGAATTCAGAACAAAGAACTCAGACATCAGAACTCAAGACTCATAACAAAGAACTCAGTTCTCAGCACTCAGAATTCAGAACACACAATTCAGAACTCAAAACGCAGAAATCAGAACTGTAACTCAGAATTGTGAAATCAGAACTCAGAATTCAGAACGCAATTGAGAACTTTGAAGTCAGAACTCAGAATAAATTCCTCACAATACTAACTCAGAATCGGCGACTCAGAAATCAGAACTGAGACACAGATCTCAGAATTCAAAATTCAGAATTCAGAAGTCCGAATTCAGAACCGGAACACAGAATTCGGGACTCAGAACTCAAAATTCAGTACTCAGTACTCAGAACTCAGAAATCACCACTCTGAATTCTGGTCACAGAATTCACAACTCTGAAATCAGAATACAGACTGTAGAATTTAGACTCCGAACTCAGATCTAAGAGCTAAGAGTTGAGAATTCATAACTCAGTATTCAGAACTGGGAAATGAGAACTCAGAACTCAGATTTCACAGCTAAGAATTCAGAACTCAGTTATCAGAACTCAGAATTCAGAATTCAGAACTCAGAACGCAGAACACAAAATTCAGAACTCAGTAGTCAGAACTAGAAACTGTGAACTCAGAATTTGGAACTCAGAATTCTGAACGCAATTGAAAAAGTTGAACTCAGAACTCAGAATACAGTACTCAAGATTCAGACCTCAAAATTCAGAACTCGGCACTCACAAAATGTAATTCACAACAAAATCTCAAATCTCAGAATTCAAAACTCAGAAAATAGAACTAACCACTCGGAATTCAAATTCAGATCTCAGAGTGTAGCACTTTGGATTGAGAACTCATTCCTCAGAACGCAGGACTCAGAACTCAGAATTCAGAAATTAGATTCATATCTCAGAACTCAGAACTCAGAATTCAGAACTCAGAGTTGAGAACTCAGCATGACAACTCAGTATTCAGATCTCGCAGTTCAGCACACAGAATTGACAACTTAGAAATCAGAACACACAATACAGTGATCAGTATTCAGAATTCAGCACGCAGAACTCAAACTCACAATTCAGAACTCAGCACTCAGAACTCAGAATGCAGACCTCAGGAACCAGAACTCAGAGTTTACAACCCTGAATTCAGAACTCTAATTTCAGAACTCAATTTCATAACTCAGAACACAAGACTCAGAAGTCAGAACTCAGAATTCAGAACTCAAAACTCAGAACTCAGAACTCGATATTTAGACTTCAAAATAGAGCACTCAGATATTCGGACTCCTAACTCAGACAAAGAAGTCAGAGTTGAAATTTCAGAACTCAGAAGTCACAATTCGCAACACAGAATTTGTGACTAGGAATTCATAAATGAGGCTCAGTTCTCAAAATTCACAAATCAGAATTCAGAAATCCAAATTCAGAACCCAGAACACAGAATTCGGAACTCAGAACTCAAAATTCAGTACTCAGAATTCTGAACTCACAACTCACAACTCTGAATTCTGATCTCAGAATCCACAACTCTGAATTCAGAATACAGGCTGCAGTTTACAACTCCGAACTCAGATCTCAGAACTAAGAGTTGAGAATTCATAACTCAGAACTCAGAATTCAGAAATGATGACTCAGAACTTGGAATTCAGAACTCAGAAATCACAACTCAGTATTCAGAACCCAGAATTCATAACCCAGAATTCTCACCTTCGAATTCTGAACTCAGAATTCAAACTCGAATATCAGAACTGGGAAATGAGTATTTGGAACTCAGAATACGGACTTCATAACTTAGAATTCAGAACAAAGAACTCAGACATCAGAACTCAAGACTCATAACAAAGAACTCAGTTCTCAGCACTCAGAATTCAGAACACACAATTCAGAACTCAAAACGCAGAAATCAGAACTGTAACTCAGAATTGTGAAATCAGAACTCAGAATTCAGAACGCAATTGAGAACTTTGAAGTCAGAACTCAGAATAAATTCCTCACAATACTAACTCAGAATCGGCGACTCAGAAAGCAGAACTGAGACACAGATCTCAGAATTCAAAATTCAGAATTCAGAAGTCCGAATTCAGAACCGGAACACAGAATTCGGGACTCAGAACTCAAAATTCAGTACTCAGTACTCAGAACTCAGAAATCACCACTCTGAATTCTGGTCACAGAATTCACAACTCTGAAATCAGAATACAGACTGTAGAATTTAGACTCCGAACTCAGATCTAAGAGCTAAGAGTTGAGAATTCATAACTCAGTATTCAGAACTAGGAAATGAGAACTCAGAACTCAGATTTCACAGCTAAGAATTCAGAACTCAGTTATCAGAACTCAGTTATCAGAACTCAGAACTCAGAACGCAGAACACAAAATTCAGAACTCAGTAGTCAGAACTAGAAACTGTGAACTCAGAATTCTGAACTCAGAATTCTGAACGCAATTGAAAAATTTGAACTCAGAACTCAGAATACAGTACTCAAGATTCAGACCTCAAAATTCAGAACTCGGCACTCACAAAATGTAATTCACAACAAAATCTCAAATCTCAGAATTCAAAACTCAGAAAATAGAACTAACCACTCGGAATTCAAATTCAGATCTCAGAGTGTAGCACTTTGGATTGAGAACTCATTCCTCAGAACGCAGGACTCAGAACTCAGAATTCAGAAATTAGATTCATATCTCAGAACTCAGAACTCAGAATTCAGAACTCAGAGTTGAGAACTCAGCATGACAACTCAGTATTCAGATCTCGCAGTTCAGCACACAGAATTGACAACTTAGAAATCAGAACACACAATACAGTGATCAGTATTCAGAATTCAGCACGCAGAACTCAAACTCACAATTCAGAACTCAGCACTCAGAACTCAGAATGCAGACCTCAGGAACCAGAACTCAGAGTTTACAACCCTGAATTCAGAACTCTAATTTCAGAACTCAATTTCATAACTCAGAACACAAGACTCAGAAGTCAGAACTCAGAATTCAGAACTCAAAACTCAGAACTCAGAACTCGATATTTAGACTTCAAAATAGAGCACTCAGATATTCGGACTCCTAACTCAGACAAAGAAGTCAGAGTTGAAATTTCAGAACTCAGAAGTCACAATTCGCAACACAGAATTTGTGACTAGGAATTCATAAATGAGGCTCAGTTCTCAAAATTCACAAATCAGAATTCAGAAATCCAAATTCAGAACCCAGAACACAGAATTCGGAACTCAGAACTCAAAATTCAGTACTCAGAATTCAGAACTCACAACTCACAACTCTGAATTCTGATCTCAGAATCCACAACTCTGAATTCAGAATACAGGCTGCAGTTTACAACTCCGAACTCAGATCTCAGAACTAAGAGTTGAGAATTCATAACTCAGAACTCAGAATTCAGAAATGATGACTCAGAACTTGGAATTCAGAACTCAGAAATCACAACTCAGTATTCAGAACCCAGAATTCATAACCCAGAATTCTCACCTTCGAATTCTGAACTCAGAATTCAAACTCGAATATCAGAACTGGGAAATGAGTATTTGGAACTCAGAATACGGACTTCATAACTTAGAATTCAGAACAAAGAACTCAGACATCAGAACTCAAGACTCATAACAAAGAACTCAGTTCTCAGCACTCAGAATTCAGAACACACAATTCAGAACTCAAAACGCAGAAATCAGAACTGTAACTCAGAATTGTGAAATCAGAACTCAGAATTCAGAACGCAATTGAGAATTTTGAAGTCAGAACTCAGAATAAATTCCTCACAATACTAACTCAGAATCGGCGACTCAGAAATCAGAACTGAGACACAGATCTCAGAATTCAAAATTCAGAATTCAGAAGTCTGAATTCAGAACCGGAACACAGAATTCGGGACTCAGAACTCAAAATTCAGTACTCAGTACTCAGAACTCAGAAATCACCACTCTGAATTCTGGTCACAGAATTCACAACTCTGAAATCAGAATACAGACTGTAGAATTTAGACTCCGAACTCAGATCTAAGAGCTAAGAGTTGAGAATTCATAACTCAGTATTCAGAACTAGGAAATGAGAACTCAGAACTCAGATTTCACAGCTAAGAATTCAGAACTCAGTTATCAGAACTCAGTTATCAGAACTCAGAACTCAGAACGCAGAACACAAAATTCAGAACTCAGTAGTCAGAACTAGAAACTGTGAACTCAGAATTTGTAACTCAGAATTCTGAACGCAATTGAAAAATTTGAACTCAGAACTCAGAATACAGTACTCAAGATTCAGACCTCAAAATTCAGAACTCGGCACTCACAAAATGTAATTCACAACAAAATCTCAAATCTCAGAATTCAAAACTCAGAAAATAGAACTAACCACTCGGAATTCAAATTCAGATCTCAGAGTGTAGCACTTTGGATTGAGAACTCATTCCTCAGAACGCAGGACTCAGAACTCAGAATTCAGAAATTAGATTCATATCTCAGAACTCAGAACTCAGAATTCAGAACTCAGAGTTGAGAACTCAGCATGACAACTCAGTATTCAGATCTCGCAGTTCAGCACACAGAATTGACAACTTAGAAATCAGAACACACAATACAGTGATCAGTATTCAGAATTCAGCACGCAGAACTCAAACTCACAATTCAGAACTCAGCACTCAGAACTCAGAATGCAGACCTCAGGAACCAGAACTCAGAGTTTACAACCCTGAATTCAGAACTCTAATTTCAGAACTCAATTTCATAACTCAGAACACAAGACTCAGAAGTCAGAACTCAGAATTCAGAACTCAAAACTCAGAACTCAGAACTCGATATTTAGACTTCAAAATAGAGCACTCAGATATTCGGACTCCTAACTCAGACAAAGAAGTCAGAGTTGAAATTTCAGAACTCAGAAGTCACAATTCGCAACACAGAATTTGTGACTAGGAATTCATAAATGAGGCTCAGTTCTCAAAATTCACAAATCAGAATTCAGAAATCCAAATTCAGAACCCAGAACACAGAATTCGGAACTCAGAACTCAAAATTCAGTACTCAGAATTCAGAACTCACAACTCACAACTCTGAATTCTGATCTCAGAATCCACAACTCTGAATTCAGAATACAGGCTGCAGTTTACAACTCCGAACTCAGATCTCAGAACTAAGAGTTGAGAATTCATAACTCAGAACTCAGAATTCAGAAATGATGACTCAGAACTTGGAATTCAGAACTCAGAAATCACAACTCAGTATTCAGAACCCAGAATTCATAACCCAGAATTCTCACCTTCGAATTCTGAACTCAGAATTCAAACTCGAATATCAGAACTGGGAAATGAGTATTTGGAACTCAGAATACGGACTTCATAACTTACAATTCAGAACAAAGAACTCAGACATCAGAACTCAAGACTCATAACAAAGAACTCAGTTCTCAGCACTCAGAATTCAGAACACACAATTCAGAACTCAAAACGCAGAAATCAGAACTGTAACTCAGAATTGTGAAATCAGAACTCAGAATTCAGAACGCAATTGAGAACTTTGAAGTCAGAACTCAGAATAAATTCCTCACAATACTAGCTCAGAATCGGCAACTCAGAAATCAGAACTGAGATACAGATCTCAGAATTCAAAATTCAGAATTCAGGAGTCCGATATCAGAACCGGAACACAGAATTCGGGACTCAGAACTCAAAATTCAGTACTCAGTACTCAGAACTCAGAAATCACCACTCTGAATTCTGGTCACAGAATTCACAACTCTGAAATCAGAATACAGACTGTAGAATTTAGACTCCGAACTCAGATCTAAGAGCTAAGAGTTGAGAATTCATAACTCAGTATTCAGAACTGGGAAATGAGAACTCAGAACTCAGATTTCACAGCTAAGAATTCAGAACTCAGTTATCAGAACTCAGAATTCAGAATTCAGAACTCAGAACGCAGAACACAAAATTCAGAACTCAGTAGTCAGAACTAGAAACTGTGAACTCAGAATTTGTAACTCAGAATTCTGAACGCAATTGAAAAATTTGAACTCAGAACTCAGAATACAGTACTCAAGATTCAGACCTCAAAATTCAGAACTCGGCACTCACAAAATGTAATTCACAACAAAATCTCAAATCTCAGAATTCAAAACTCAGAAAATAGAACTAACCACTCGGAATTCAAATTCAGATCTCAGAGTGTAGCACTTTGGATTGAGAACTCATTCCTCAGAACGCAGGACTCAGAACTCAGAATTCAGAAATTAGATTCATATCTCAGAACTCAGAACTCAGAATTCAGAACTCAGAGTTGAGAACTCAGCATGACAACTCAGTATTCAGATCTCGCAGTTCAGCACACAGAATTGACAACTTAGAAATCAGAACACACAATACAGTGATCAGTATTCAGAATTCAGCACGCAGAACTCAAACTCACAATTCAGAACTCAGCACTCAGAACTCAGAATGCAGACCTCAGGAACCAGAACTCAGAGTTTACAACCCTGAATTCAGAACTCTAATTTCAGAACTCAATTTCATAACTCAGAACACAAGACTCAGAAGTCAGAACTCAGAATTCAGAACTCAAAACTCAGAACTCAGAACTCGATATTTAGACTTCAAAATAGAGCACTCAGATATTCGGACTCCTAACTCAGACAAAGAAGTCAGAGTTGAAATTTCAGAACTCAGAAGTCACAATTCGCAACACAGAATTTGTGACTAGGAATTCATAAATGAGGCTCAGTTCTCAAAATTCACAAATCAGAATTCAGAAATCCAAATTCAGAACCCAGAACACAGAATTCGGAACTCAGAACTCAAAATTCAGTACTCAGAATTCAGAACTCACAACTCACAACTCTGAATTCTGATCTCAGAATCCACAACTCTGAATTCAGAATACAGGCTGCAGTTTACAACTCCGAACTCAGATCTCAGAACTAAGAGTTGAGAATTCATAACTCAGAACTCAGAATTCAGAAATGATGACTCAGAACTTGGAATTCAGAACTCAGAAATCACAACTCAGTATTCAGAACCCAGAATTCATAACCCAGAATTCTCACCTTCGAATTCTGAACTCAGAATTCAAACTCGAATATCAGAACTGGGAAATGAGTATTTGGAACTCAGAATACGGACTTCATAACTTAGAATTCAGAACAAAGAACTCAGACATCAGAACTCAAGACTCATAACAAAGAACTCAGTTCTCAGCACTCAGAATTCAGAACACACAATTCAGAACTCAAAACGCAGAAATCAGAACTGTAACTCAGAATTGTGAAATCAGAACTCAGAATTCAGAACGCAATTGAGAACTTTGAAGTCAGAACTCAGAATAAATTCCTCACAATACTAACTCAGAATCGGCGACTCAGAAATCAGAACTGAGACACAGATCTCAGAATTCAAAATTCAGAATTCAGAAGTCCGAATTCAGAACCGGAACACAGAATTCGGGACTCAGAACTCAAAATTCAGTACTCAGTACTCAGAACTCAGAAATCACCACTCTGAATTCTGGTCACAGAATTCACAACTCTGAAATCAGAATACAGACTGTAGAATTTAGACTCCGAACTCAGATCTAAGAGCTAAGAGTTGAGAATTCATAACTCAGTATTCAGAACTAGGAAATGAGAACTCAGAACTCAGATTTCACAGCTAAGAATTCAGAACTCAGTTATCAGAACTCAGTTATCAGAACTCAGAACTCAGAACGCAGAACACAAAATTCAGAACTCAGTAGTCAGAACTAGAAACTGTGAACTCAGAATTTGTAACTCAGAATTCTGAACGCAATTGAAAAATTTGAACTCAGAACTCAGAATACAGTACTCAAGATTCAGACCTCAAAATTCAGAACTCGGCACTCACAAAATGTAATTCACAACAAAATCTCAAATCTCAGAATTCAAAACTCAGAAAATAGAACTAACCACTCGGAATTCAAATTCAGATCTCAGAGTGTAGCACTTTGGATTGAGAACTCATTCCTCAGAACGCAGGACTCAGAACTCAGAATTCAGAAATTAGATTCATATCTCAGAACTCAGAACTCAGAATTCAGAACTCAGAGTTGAGAACTCAGCATGACAACTCAGTATTCAGATCTCGCAGTTCAGCACACAGAATTGACAACTTAGAAATCAGAACACACAATACAGTGATCAGTATTCAGAATTCAGCACGCAGAACTCAAACTCACAATTCAGAACTCAGCACTCAGAACTCAGAATGCAGACCTCAGGAACCAGAACTCAGAGTTTACAACCCTGAATTCAGAACTCTAATTTCAGAACTCAATTTCATAACTCAGAACACAAGACTCAGAAGTCAGAACTCAGAATTCAGAACTCAAAACTCAGAACTCAGAACTCGATATTTAGACTTCAAAATAGAGCACTCAGATATTCGGACTCCTAACTCAGACAAAGAAGTCAGAGTTGAAATTTCAGGACTCAGAAGTCACAATTCGCAACACAGAATTTGTGACTAGGAATTCATAAATGAGGCTCAGTTCTCAAAATTCACAAATCAGAATTCAGAAATCCAAATTCAGAACCCAGAACACAGAATTCGGAACTCAGAACTCAAAATTCAGTACTCAGAATTCAGAACTCACAACTCACAACTCTGAATTCTGATCTCAGAATCCACAACTCTGAATTCAGAATACAGGCTGCAGTTTACAACTCCGAACTCAGATCTCAGAACTAAGAGTTGAGAATTCATAACTCAGAACTCAGAATTCAGAAATGATGACTCAGAACTTGGAATTCAGAACTCAGAAATCACAACTCAGTATTCAGAACCCAGAATTCATAACCCAGAATTCTCACCTTCGAATTCTGAACTCAGAATTCAAACTCGAATATCAGAACTGGGAAATGAGTATTTGGAACTCAGAATACGGACTTCATAACTTACAATTCAGAACAAAGAACTCAGACATCAGAACTCAAGACTCATAACAAAGAACTCAGTTCTCAGCACTCAGAATTCAGAACACACAATTCAGAACTCAAAACGCAGAAATCAGAACTGTAACTCAGAATTGTGAAATCAGAACTCAGAATTCAGAACGCAATTGAGAACTTTGAAGTCAGAACTCAGAATAAATTCCTCACAATACAAGCTCAGAATCGGCAACTCAGAAATCAGAACTGAGATACAGATCTCAGAATTCAAAATTCAGAATTCAGGAGTCCGATATCAGAACCGGAACACAGAATTCGGGACTCAGAACTCAAAATTCAGTACTCAGTACTCAGAACTCAGAAATCACCACTCTGAATTCTGGTCACAGAATTCACAACTCTGAAATCAGAATACAGACTGTAGAATTTAGACTCCGAACTCAGATCTAAGAGCTAAGAGTTGAGAATTCATAACTCAGTATTCAGAACTGGGAAATGAGAACTCAGAACTCAGATTTCACAGCTAAGAATTCAGAACTCAGTTATCAGAACTCAGAATTCAGAATTCAGAACTCAGAACGCAGAACACAAAATTCAGAACTCAGTAGTCAGAACTAGAAACTGTGAACTCAGAATTTGTAACTCAGAATTCTGAACGCAATTGAAAAATTTGAACTCAGAACTCAGAATACAGTACTCAAGATTCAGACCTCAAAATTCAGAACTCGGCACTCACAAAATGTAATTCACAACAAAATCTCAAATCTCAGAATTCAAAACTCAGAAAATAGAACTAACCACTCGGAATTCAAATTCAGATCTCAGAGTGTAGCACTTTGGATTGAGAACTCATTCCTCAGAACGCAGGACTCAGAACTCAGAATTCAGAAATTAGATTCATATCTCAGAACTCAGAACTCAGAATTCAGAACTCAGAGTTGAGAACTCAGCATGACAACTCAGTATTCAGATCTCGCAGTTCAGCACACAGAATTGACAACTTAGAAATCAGAACACACAATACAGTGATCAGTATTCAGAATTCAGCACGCAGAACTCAAACTCACAATTCAGAACTCAGCACTCAGAACTCAGAATGCAGACCTCAGGAACCAGAACTCAGAGTTTACAACCCTGAATTCAGAACTCTAATTTCAGAACTCAATTTCATAACTCAGAACACAAGACTCAGAAGTCAGAACTCAGAATTCAGAACTCAAAACTCAGAACTCAGAACTCGATATTTAGACTTCAAAATAGAGCACTCAGATATTCGGACTCCTAACTCAGACAAAGAAGTCAGAGTTGAAATTTCAGAACTCAGAAGTCACAATTCGCAACACAGAATTTGTGACTAGGAATTCATAAATGAGGCTCAGTTCTCAAAATTCACAAATCAGAATTCAGAAATCCAAATTCAGAACCCAGAACACAGAATTCGGAACTCAGAACTCAAAATTCAGTACTCAGAATTCAGAACTCACAACTCACAACTCTGAATTCTGATCTCAGAATCCACAACTCTGAATTCAGAATACAGGCTGCAGTTTACAACTCCGAACTCAGATCTCAGAACTAAGAGTTGAGAATTCATAACTCAGAACTCAGAATTCAGAAATGATGACTCAGAACTTGGAATTCAGAACTCAGAAATCACAACTCAGTATTCAGAACCCAGAATTCATAACCCAGAATTCTCACCTTCGAATTCTGAACTCAGAATTCAAACTCGAATATCAGAACTGGGAAATGAGTATTTGGAACTCAGAATACGGACTTCATAACTTAGAATTCAGAACAAAGAACTCAGACATCAGAACTCAAGACTCATAACAAAGAACTCAGTTCTCAGCACTCAGAATTCAGAACACACAATTCAGAACTCAAAACGCAGAAATCAGAACTGTAACTCAGAATTGTGAAATCAGAACTCAGAATTCAGAACGCAATTGAGAACTTTGAAGTCAGAACTCAGAATAAATTCCTCACAATACTAACTCAGAATCGGCGACTCAGAAATCAGAACTGAGACACAGATCTCAGAATTCAAAATTCAGAATTCAGAAGTCCGAATTCAGAACCGGAACACAGAATTCGGGACTCAGAACTCAAAATTCAGTACTCAGTACTCAGAACTCAGAAATCACCACTCTGAATTCTGGTCACAGAATTCACAACTCTGAAATCAGAATACAGACTGTAGAATTTAGACTCCGAACTCAGATCTAAGAGCTAAGAGTTGAGAATTCATAACTCAGTATTCAGAACTAGGAAATGAGAACTCAGAACTCAGATTTCACAGCTAAGAATTCAGAACTCAGTTATCAGAACTCAGTTATCAGAACTCAGAACTCAGAACGCAGAACACAAAATTCAGAACTCAGTAGTCAGAACTAGAAACTGTGAACTCAGAATTTGTAACTCAGAATTCTGAACGCAATTGAAAAATTTGAACTCAGAACTCAGAATACAGTACTCAAGATTCAGACCTCAAAATTCAGAACTCGGCACTCACAAAATGTAATTCACAACAAAATCTCAAATCTCAGAATTCAAAACTCAGAAAATAGAACTAACCACTCGGAATTCAAATTCAGATCTCAGAGTGTAGCACTTTGGATTGAGAACTCATTCCTCAGAACGCAGGACTCAGAACTCAGAATTCAGAAATTAGATTCATATCTCAGAACTCAGAACTCAGAATTCAGAACTCAGAGTTGAGAACTCAGCATGACAACTCAGTATTCAGATCTCGCAGTTCAGCACACAGAATTGACAACTTAGAAATCAGAACACACAATACAGTGATCAGTATTCAGAATTCAGCACGCAGAACTCAAACTCACAATTCAGAACTCAGCACTCAGAACTCAGAATGCAGACCTCAGGAACCAGAACTCAGAGTTTACAACCCTGAATTCAGAACTCTAATTTCAGAACTCAATTTCATAACTCAGAACACAAGACTCAGAAGTCAGAACTCAGAATTCAGAACTCAAAACTCAGAACTCAGAACTCGATATTTAGACTTCAAAATAGAGCACTCAGATATTCGGACTCCTAACTCAGACAAAGAAGTCAGAGTTGAAATTTCAGAACTCAGAAGTCACAATTCGCAACACAGAATTTGTGACTAGGAATTCATAAATGAGGCTCAGTTCTCAAAATTCACAAATCAGAATTCAGAAATCCAAATTCAGAACCCAGAACACAGAATTCGGAACTCAGAACTCAAAATTCAGTACTCAGAATTCAGAACTCACAACTCACAACTCTGAATTCTGATCTCAGAATCCACAACTCTGAATTCAGAATACAGGCTGCAGTTTACAACTCCGAACTCAGATCTCAGAACTAAGAGTTGAGAATTCATAACTCAGAACTCAGAATTCAGAAATGATGACTCAGAACTTGGAATTCAGAACTCAGAAATCACAACTCAGTATTCAGAACCCAGAATTCATAACCCAGAATTCTCACCTTCGAATTCTGAACTCAGAATTCAAACTCGAATATCAGAACTGGGAAATGAGTATTTGGAACTCAGAATACGGACTTCATAACTTACAATTCAGAACAAAGAACTCAGACATCAGAACTCAAGACTCATAACAAAGAACTCAGTTCTCAGCACTCAGAATTCAGAACACACAATTCAGAACTCAAAACGCAGAAATCAGAACTGTAACTCAGAATTGTGAAATCAGAACTCAGAATTCAGAACGCAATTGAGAACTTTGAAGTCAGAACTCAGAATAAATTCCTCACAATACTAGCTCAGAATCGGCAACTCAGAAATCAGAACTGAGATACAGATCTCAGAATTCAAAATTCAGAATTCAGGAGTCCGATATCAGAACCGGAACACAGAATTCGGGACTCAGAACTCAAAATTCAGTACTCAGTACTCAGAACTCAGAAATCACCACTCTGAATTCTGGTCACAGAATTCACAACTCTGAAATCAGAATACAGACTGTAGAATTTAGACTCCGAACTCAGATCTAAGAGCTAAGAGTTGAGAATTCATAACTCAGTATTCAGAACTGGGAAATGAGAACTCAGAACTCAGATTTCACAGCTAAGAATTCAGAACTCAGTTATCAGAACTCAGAATTCAGAATTCAGAACTCAGAACGCAGAACACAAAATTCAGAACTCAGTAGTCAGAACTAGAAACTGTGAACTCAGAATTTGTAACTCAGAATTCTGAACGCAATTGAAAAATTTGAACTCAGAACTCAGAATACAGTACTCAAGATTCAGACCTCAAAATTCAGAACTCGGCACTCACAAAATGTAATTCACAACAAAATCTCAAATCTCAGAATTCAAAACTCAGAAAATAGAACTAACCACTCGGAATTCAAATTCAGATCTCAGAGTGTAGCACTTTGGATTGAGAACTCATTCCTCAGAACGCAGGACTCAGAACTCAGAATTCAGAAATTAGATTCATATCTCAGAACTCAGAACTCAGAATTCAGAACTCAGAGTTGAGAACTCAGCATGACAACTCAGTATTCAGATCTCGCAGTTCAGCACACAGAATTGACAACTTAGAAATCAGAACACACAATACAGTGATCAGTATTCAGAATTCAGCACGCAGAACTCAAACTCACAATTCAGAACTCAGCACTCAGAACTCAGAATGCAGACCTCAGGAACCAGAACTCAGAGTTTACAACCCTGAATTCAGAACTCTAATTTCAGAACTCAATTTCATAACTCAGAACACAAGACTCAGAAGTCAGAACTCAGAATTCAGAACTCAAAACTCAGAACTCAGAACTCGATATTTAGACTTCAAAATAGAGCACTCAGATATTCGGACTCCTAACTCAGACAAAGAAGTCAGAGTTCAAATTTCAGAACTCAGAAGTCACAATTCGCAACACAGAATTTGTGACTAGGGATTCATAAATGAGGCTCAGTTCTCAAAATTCACAAATCAGAATTCAGAAATCCAAATTCAGAACCCAGAACACAGAATTCGGAACTCAGAACTCAAAATTCAGTACTCAGAATTCAGAACTCAGAACTCACAACTCTGAATTCTGATCTCAGAATCCACAACTCTGAATTCAGAATACAGGCTGCAGTTTACAACTCCGAACTCAGATCTCAGAACTAAGAGTTGAGAATTCATAACTCAGAACTCAGAATTCAGAAATGATGACTCAGAACTTGGAATTCAGAACTCAGAAATCACAACTCAGTATTCAGAACCCAGAATTCATAACCCAGAATTCTCACCTTCGAATTCTGAACTCAGAATTCAAACTCGAATATCAGAACTGGGAAATGAGTATTTGGAACTCAGAATACGGACTTCATAACTTACAATTCAGAACAAAGAACTCAGACATCAGAACTCAAGACTCATAACAAAGAACTCAGTTCTCAGCACTCAGAATTCAGAACACACAATTCAGAACTCAAAACGCAGAAATCAGAACTGTAACTCAGAATTGTGAAATCAGAACTCAGAATTCAGAACGCAATTGAGAACTTTGAAGT
Source organism: Ochotona princeps (assembly GCF_030435755.1). Taxonomy (NCBI): domain Eukaryota; kingdom Metazoa; phylum Chordata; class Mammalia; order Lagomorpha; family Ochotonidae; genus Ochotona; species Ochotona princeps. The sequence continues at coordinate 34,168,888 of NC_080866.1, read as the reverse complement.
CAGAACTCAGAATAAATTCCTCACAATACTAGCTCAGAATCGGCGACTCAGAAATCAGAACTGAGACACAGATCTCAGAATTCAAAATTCAGAATTCAGGAGTCCGAATTCAGAACCGGAACACAGAATTCGGGACTCAGAACTCAAAATTCAGTACTCAGTACTCAGAACTCAGAAATCACCACTCTGAATTCTGGTCACAGAATTCACAACTCTGAAATCAGAATACAGACTGTAGAATTTAGACTCCGAACTCAGATCTAAGAGCTAAGAGTTGAGAATTCATAACTCAGTATTCAGAACTGGGAAATGAGAACTCAGAACTCAGATTTCACAGCTAAGAATTCAGAACTCAGTTATCAGAACTCAGAATTCAGAATTCAGAACTCAGAACGCAGAACACAAAATTCAGAACTCAGTAGTCAGAACTAGAAACTGTGAACTCAGAATTTGTAACTCAGAATTCTGAACGCAATTGAAAAATTTGAACTCAGAACTCAGAATACAGTACTCAAGATTCAGACCTCAAAATTCAGAACTCGGCACTCACAAAATGTAATTCACAACAAAATCTCAAATCTCAGAATTCAAAACTCAGAAAATAGAACTAACCACTCGGAATTCAAATTCAGATCTCAGAGTGTAGCACTTTGGATTGAGAACTCATTCCTCAGAACGCAGGACTCAGAACTCAGAATTCAGAAATTAGATTCATATCTCAGAACTCAGAACTCAGAATTCAGAACTCAGAGTTGAGAACTCAGCATGACAACTCAGTATTCAGATCTCGCAGTTCAGCACACAGAATTGACAACTTAGAAATCAGAACACACAATACAGTGATCAGTATTCAGAATTCAGCACGCAGAACTCAAACTCACAATTCAGAACTCAGCACTCAGAACTCAGAATGCAGACCTCAGGAACCAGAACTCAGAGTTTACAACCCTGAATTCAGAACTCTAATTTCAGAACTCAATTTCATAACTCAGAACACAAGACTCAGAAGTCAGAACTCAGAATTCAGAACTCAAAACTCAGAACTCAGAACTCGATATTTAGACTTCAAAATAGAGCACTCAGATATTCGGACTCCTAACTCAGACAAAGAAGTCAGAGTTCAAATTTCAGAACTCAGAAGTCACAATTCGCAACACAGAATTTGTGACTAGGGATTCATAAATGAGGCTCAGTTCTCAAAATTCACAAATCAGAATTCAGAAATCCAAATTCAGAACCCAGAACACAGAATTCGGAACTCAGAACTCAAAATTCAGTACTCAGAATTCAGAACTCAGAACTCACAACTCTGAATTCTGATCTCAGAATCCACAACTCTGAATTCAGAATACAGGCTGCAGTTTACAACTCCGAACTCAGATCTCAGAACTAAGAGTTGAGAATTCATAACTCAGAACTCAGAATTCAGAAATGATGACTCAGAACTTGGAATTCAGAACTCAGAAATCACAACTCAGTATTCAGAACCCAGAATTCATAACCCAGAATTCTCACCTTCGAATTCTGAACTCAGAATTCAAACTCGAATATCAGAACTGGGAAATGAGTATTTGGAACTCAGAATACGGACTTCATAACTTAGAATTCAGAACAAAGAACTCAGACATCAGAACTCAAGACTCATAACAAAGAACTCAGTTCTCAGCACTCAGAATTCAGAACACACAATTCAGAACTCAAAACGCAGAAATCAGAACTGTAACTCAGAATTGTGAAATCAGAACTCAGAATTCAGAACGCAATTGAGAACTTTGAAGTCAGAACTCAGAATAAATTCCTCACAATACGAGCTCAGAATCGGCGACTCAGAAATCAGAACTGAGACACAGATCTCAGAATTCAAAATTCAGAATTCAGGAGTCCGAATTCAGAACCGGAACACAGAATTCGGGACTCAGAACTCAAAATTCAGTACTCAGTACTCAGAACTCAGAAATCACCACTCTGAATTCTGGTCACAGAATTCACAACTCTGAAATCAGAATACAGACTGTAGAATTTAGACTCCGAACTCAGATCTAAGAGCTAAGAGTTGAGAATTCATAACTCAGTATTCAGAACTGGGAAATGAGAACTCAGAACTCAGATTTCACAGCTAAGAATTCAGAACTCAGTTATCAGAACTCAGAATTCAGAATTCAGAACTCAGAACGCAGAACACAAAATTCAGAACTCAGTAGTCAGAACTAGAAACTGTGAACTCAGAATTTGTAACTCAGAATTCTGAACGCAATTGAAAAATTTGAACTCAGAACTCAGAATACAGTACTCAAGATTCAGACCTCAAAATTCAGAACTCGGCACTCACAAAATGTAATTCACAACAAAATCTCAAATCTCAGAATTCAAAACTCAGAAAATAGAACTAACCACTCGGAATTCAAATTCAGATCTCAGAGTGTAGCACTTTGGATTGAGAACTCATTCCTCAGAACGCAGGACTCAGAACTCAGAATTCAGAAATTAGATTCATATCTCAGAACTCAGAACTCAGAATTCAGAACTCAGAGTTGAGAACTCAGCATGACAACTCAGTATTCAGATCTCGCAGTTCAGCACACAGAATTGACAACTTAGAAATCAGAACACACAATACAGTGATCAGTATTCAGAATTCAGCACGCAGAACTCAAACTCACAATTCAGAACTCAGCACTCAGAACTCAGAATGCAGACCTCAGGAACCAGAACTCAGAGTTTACAACCCTGAATTCAGAACTCTAATTTCAGAACTCAATTTCATAACTCAGAACACAAGACTCAGAAGTCAGAACTCAGAATTCAGAACTCAAAACTCAGAACTCAGAACTCGATATTTAGACTTCAAAATAGAGCACTCAGATATTCGGACTCCTAACTCAGACAAAGAAGTCAGAGTTGAAATTTCAGAACTCAGAAGTCACAATTCGCAACACAGAATTTGTGACTAGGAATTCATAAATGAGGCTCAGTTCTCAAAATTCACAAATCAGAATTCAGAAATCCAAATTCAGAACCCAGAACACAGAATTCGGAACTCAGAACTCAAAATTCAGTACTCAGAATTCAGAACTCACAACTCACAACTCTGAATTCTGATCTCAGAATCCACAACTCTGAATTCAGAATACAGGCTGCAGTTTACAACTCCGAACTCAGATCTCAGAACTAAGAGTTGAGAATTCATAACTCAGAACTCAGAATTCAGAAATGATGACTCAGAACTTGGAATTCAGAACTCAGAAATCACAACTCAGTATTCAGAACCCAGAATTCATAACCCAGAATTCTCACCTTCGAATTCTGAACTCAGAATTCAAACTCGAATATCAGAACTGGGAAATGAGTATTTGGAACTCAGAATACGGACTTCATAACTTAGAATTCAGAACAAAGAACTCAGACATCAGAACTCAAGACTCATAACAAAGAACTCAGTTCTCAGCACTCAGAATTCAGAACACACAATTCAGAACTCAAAACGCAGAAATCAGAACTGTAACTCAGAATTGTGAAATCAGAACTCAGAATTCAGAACGCAATTGAGAACTTTGAAGTCAGAACTCAGAATAAATTCCTCACAATACGAGCTCAGAATCGGCGACTCAGAAATCAGAACTGAGACACAGATCTCAGAATTCAAAATTCAGAATTCAGGAGTCCGAATTCAGAACCGGAACACAGAATTCGGGACTCAGAACTCAAAATTCAGTACTCAGTACTCAGAACTCAGAAATCACCACTCTGAATTCTGGTCACAGAATTCACAACTCTGAAATCAGAATACAGACTGTAGAATTTAGACTCCGAACTCAGATCTAAGAGCTAAGAGTTGAGAATTCATAACTCAGTATTCAGAACTGGGAAATGAGAACTCAGAACTCAGATTTCACAGCTAAGAATTCAGAACTCAGTTATCAGAACTCAGAATTCAGAATTCAGAACTCAGAACGCAGAACACAAAATTCAGAACTCAGTAGTCAGAACTAGAAACTGTGAACTCAGAATTTGTAACTCAGAATTCTGAACGCAATTGAAAAATTTGAACTCAGAACTCAGAATACAGTACTCAAGATTCAGACCTCAAAATTCAGAACTCGGCACTCACAAAATGTAATTCACAACAAAATCTCAAATCTCAGAATTCAAAACTCAGAAAATAGAACTAACCACTCGGAATTCAAATTCAGATCTCAGAGTGTAGCACTTTGGATTGAGAACTCATTCCTCAGAACGCAGGACTCAGAACTCAGAATTCAGAAATTAGATTCATATCTCAGAACTCAGAACTCAGAATTCAGAACTCAGAGTTGAGAACTCAGCATGACAACTCAGTATTCAGATCTCGCAGTTCAGCACACAGAATTGACAACTTAGAAATCAGAACACACAATACAGTGATCAGTATTCAGAATTCAGCACGCAGAACTCAAACTCACAATTCAGAACTCAGCACTCAGAACTCAGAATGCAGACCTCAGGAACCAGAACTCAGAGTTTACAACCCTGAATTCAGAACTCTAATTTCAGAACTCAATTTCATAACTCAGAACACAAGACTCAGAAGTCAGAACTCAGAATTCAGAACTCAAAACTCAGAACTCAGAACTCGATATTTAGACTTCAAAATAGAGCACTCAGATATTCGGACTCCTAACTCAGACAAAGAAGTCAGAGTTGAAATTTCAGAACTCAGAAGTCACAATTCGCAACACAGAATTTGTGACTAGGAATTCATAAATGAGGCTCAGTTCTCAAAATTCACAAATCAGAATTCAGAAATCCAAATTCAGAACCCAGAACACAGAATTCGGAACTCAGAACTCAAAATTCAGTACTCAGAATTCAGAACTCACAACTCACAACTCTGAATTCTGATCTCAGAATCCACAACTCTGAATTCAGAATACAGGCTGCAGTTTACAACTCCGAACTCAGATCTCAGAACTAAGAGTTGAGAATTCATAACTCAGAACTCAGAATTCAGAAATGATGACTCAGAACTTGGAATTCAGAACTCAGAAATCACAACTCAGTATTCAGAACCCAGAATTCATAACCCAGAATTCTCACCTTCGAATTCTGAACTCAGAATTCAAACTCGAATATCAGAACTGGGAAATGAGTATTTGGAACTCAGAATACGGACTTCATAACTTACAATTCAGAACAAAGAACTCAGACATCAGAACTCAAGACTCATAACAAAGAACTCAGTTCTCAGCACTCAGAATTCAGAACACACAATTCAGAACTCAAAACGCAGAAATCAGAACTGTAACTCAGAATTGTGAAATCAGAACTCAGAATTCAGAACGCAATTGAGAACTTTGAAGTCAGAACTCAGAATAAATTCCTCACAATACTAGCTCAGAATCGGCGACTCAGAAATCAGAACTGAGACACAGATCTCAGAATTCAAAATTCAGAATTCAGGAGTCCGAATTCAGAACCGGAACACAGAATTCGGGACTCAGAACTCAAAATTCAGTACTCAGTACTCAGAACTCAGAAATCACCACTCTGAATTCTGGTCACAGAATTCACAACTCTGAAATCAGAATACAGACTGTAGAATTTAGACTCCGAACTCAGATCTAAGAGCTAAGAGTTGAGAATTCATAACTCAGTATTCAGAACTGGGAAATGAGAACTCAGAATTCAGATTTCACAGCTAAGAATTCAGAACTCAGTTATCAGAACTCAGAATTCAGAATTCAGAACTCAGAACGCAGAACACAAAATTCAGAACTCAGTAGTCAGAACTAGAAACTGTGAACTCAGAATTTGTAACTCAGAATTCTGAACGCAATTGAAAAATTTGAACTCAGAACTCAGAATACAGTACTCAAGATTCAGACCTCAAAATTCAGAACTCGGCACTCACAAAATGTAATTCACAACAAAATCTCAAATCTCAGAATTCAAAACTCAGAAAATAGAACTAACCACTCGGAATTCAAATTCAGATCTCAGAGTGTAGCACTTTGGATTGAGAACTCATTCCTCAGAACGCAGGACTCAGAACTCAGAATTCAGAAATTAGATTCATATCTCAGAACTCAGAACTCAGAATTCAGAACTCAGAGTTGAGAACTCAGCATGACAACTCAGTATTCAGATCTCGCAGTTCAGCACACAGAATTGACAACTTAGAAATCAGAACACACAATACAGTGATCAGTATTCAGAATTCAGCACGCAGAACTCAAACTCACAATTCAGAACTCAGCACTCAGAACTCAGAATGCAGACCTCAGGAACCAGAACTCAGAGTTTACAACCCTGAATTCAGAACTCTAATTTCAGAACTCAATTTCATAACTCAGAACACAAGACTCAGAAGTCAGAACTCAGAATTCAGAACTCAAAACTCAGAACTCAGAACTCGATATTTAGACTTCAAAATAGAGCACTCAGATATTCGGACTCCTAACTCAGACAAAGAAGTCAGAGTTGAAATTTCAGAACTCAGAAGTCACAATTCGCAACACAGAATTTGTGACTAGGAATTCATAAATGAGGCTCAGTTCTCAAAATTCACAAATCAGAATTCAGAAATCCAAATTCAGAACCCAGAACACAGAATTCGGAACTCAGAACTCAAAATTCAGTACTCAGAATTCAGAACTCACAACTCACAACTCTGAATTCTGATCTCAGAATCCACAACTCTGAATTCAGAATACAGGCTGCAGTTTACAACTCCGAACTCAGATCTCAGAACTAAGAGTTGAGAATTCATAACTCAGAACTCAGAATTCAGAAATGATGACTCAGAACTTGGAATTCAGAACTCAGAAATCACAACTCAGTATTCAGAACCCAGAATTCATAACCCAGAATTCTCACCTTCGAATTCTGAACTCAGAATTCAAACTCGAATATCAGAACTGGGAAATGAGTATTTGGAACTCAGAATACGGACTTCATAACTTACAATTCAGAACAAAGAACTCAGACATCAGAACTCAAGACTCATAACAAAGAACTCAGTTCTCAGCACTCAGAATTCAGAACACACAATTCAGAACTCAAAACGCAGAAATCAGAACTGTAACTCAGAATTGTGAAATCAGAACTCAGAATTCAGAACGCAATTGAGAACTTTGAAGTCAGAACTCAGAATAAATTCCTCACAATACTAGCTCAGAATCGGCGACTCAGAAATCAGAACTGAGACACAGATCTCAGAATTCAAAATTCAGAATTCAGGAGTCCGAATTCAGAACCGGAACACAGAATTCGGGACTCAGAACTCAAAATTCAGTACTCAGTACTCAGAACTCAGAAATCACCACTCTGAATTCTGGTCACAGAATTCACAACTCTGAAATCAGAATACAGACTGTAGAATTTAGACTCCGAACTCAGATCTAAGAGCTAAGAGTTGAGAATTCATAACTCAGTATTCAGAACTGGGAAATGAGAACTCAGAACTCAGATTTCACAGCTAAGAATTCAGAACTCAGTTATCAGAACTCAGAATTCAGAATTCAGAACTCAGAACGCAGAACACAAAATTCAGAACTCAGTAGTCAGAACTAGAAACTGTGAACTCAGAATTTGTAACTCAGAATTCTGAACGCAATTGAAAAATTTGAACTCAGAACTCAGAATACAGTACTCAAGATTCAGACCTCAAAATTCAGAACTCGGCACTCACAAAATGTAATTCACAACAAAATCTCAAATCTCAGAATTCAAAACTCAGAAAATAGAACTAACCACTCGGAATTCAAATTCAGATCTCAGAGTGTAGCACTTTGGATTGAGAACTCATTCCTCAGAACGCAGGACTCAGAACTCAGAATTCAGAAATTAGATTCATATCTCAGAACTCAGAACTCAGAATTCAGAACTCAGAGTTGAGAACTCAGCATGACAACTCAGTATTCAGATCTCGCAGTTCAGCACACAGAATTGACAACTTAGAAATCAGAACACACAATACAGTGATCAGTATTCAGAATTCAGCACGCAGAACTCAAACTCACAATTCAGAACTCAGCACTCAGAACTCAGAATGCAGACCTCAGGAACCAGAACTCAGAGTTTACAACCCTGAATTCAGAACTCTAATTTCAGAACTCAATTTCATAACTCAGAACACAAGACTCAGAAGTCAGAACTCAGAATTCAGAACTCAAAACTCAGAACTCAGAACTCGATATTTAGACTTCAAAATAGAGCACTCAGATATTCGGACTCCTAACTCAGACAAAGAAGTCAGAGTTGAAATTTCAGAACTCAGAAGTCACAATTCGCAACACAGAATTTGTGACTAGGAATTCATAAATGAGGCTCAGTTCTCAAAATTCACAAATCAGAATTCAGAAATCCAAATTCAGAACCCAGAACACAGAATTCGGAACTCAGAACTCAAAATTCAGTACTCAGAATTCAGAACTCACAACTCACAACTCTGAATTCTGATCTCAGAATCCACAACTCTGAATTCAGAATACAGGCTGCAGTTTACAACTCCGAACTCAGATCTCAGAACTAAGAGTTGAGAATTCATAACTCAGAACTCAGAATTCAGAAATGATGACTCAGAACTTGGAATTCAGAACTCAGAAATCACAACTCAGTATTCAGAACCCAGAATTCATAACCCAGAATTCTCACCTTCGAATTCTGAACTCAGAATTCAAACTCGAATATCAGAACTGGGAAATGAGTATTTGGAACTCAGAATACGGACTTCATAACTTACAATTCAGAACAAAGAACTCAGACATCAGAACTCAAGACTCATAACAAAGAACTCAGTTCTCAGCACTCAGAATTCAGAACACACAATTCAGAACTCAAAACGCAGAAATCAGAACTGTAACTCAGAATTGTGAAATCAGAACTCAGAATTCAGAACGCAATTGAGAACTTTGAAGTCAGAACTCAGAATAAATTCCTCACAATACTAGCTCAGAATCGGCAACTCAGAAATCAGAACTGAGATACAGATCTCAGAATTCAAAATTCAGAATTCAGAAGTCCGAATTCAGAACCGGAACACAGAATTCGGGACTCAGAACTCAAAATTCAGTACTCAGTACTCAGAACTCAGAAATCACCACTCTGAATTCTGGTCACAGAATTCACAACTCTGAAATCAGAATACAGACTGTAGAATTTAGACTCCGAACTCAGATCTAAGAGCTAAGCGTTGAGAATTCATAACTCAGTATTCAGAACTAGGAAATGAGAACTCAGAACTCAGATTTCACAGCTAAGAATTCAGAACTCAGTTATCAGAACTCAGTTATCAGAACTCAGAACTCAGAACGCAAAATTCAGAACTCAGTAGTCAGAACTAGAAACTGTGAACTCAGAATTTGTAACTCAGAATTCTGAACGCAATTGAAAAAGTTGAACTCAGAACTCAGAATACAGTACTCAAGATTCAGACCTCAAAATTCAGAACTCGGCACTCACAAAATGTAATTCACAACAAAATCTCAAATCTCAGAATTCAAAACTCAGAAAATAGAACTAACCACTCGGAATTCAAATTCAGATCTCAGAGTGTAGCACTTTGGATTGAGAACTCATTCCTCAGAACGCAGGACTCAGAACTCAGAATTCAGAAATTAGATTCATATCTCAGAACTCAGAACTCAGAATTCAGAACTCAGAGTTGAGAACTCAGCATGACAACTCAGTATTCAGATCTCGCAGTTCAGCACACAGAATTGACAACTTAGAAATCAGAACACACAATACAGTGATCAGTATTCAGAATTCAGCACGCAGAACTCAAACTCACAATTCAGAACTCAGCACTCAGAACTCAGAATGCAGACCTCAGGAACCAGAACTCAGAGTTTACAACCCTGAATTCAGAACTCTAATTTCAGAACTCAATTTCATAACTCAGAACACAAGACTCAGAAGTCAGAACTCAGAATTCAGAACTCAAAACTCAGAACTCAGAACTCGATATTTAGACTTCAAAATAGAGCACTCAGATATTCGGACTCCTAACTCAGACAAAGAAGTCAGAGTTGAAATTTCAGAACTCAGAAGTCACAATTCGCAACACAGAATTTGTGACTAGGAATTCATAAATGAGGCTCAGTTCTCAAAATTCACAAATCAGAATTCAGAAATCCAAATTCAGAACCCAGAACACAGAATTCGGAACTCAGAACTCAAAATTCAGTACTCAGAATTCAGAACTCACAACTCACAACTCTGAATTCTGATCTCAGAATCCACAACTCTGAATTCAGAATACAGGCTGCAGTTTACAACTCCGAACTCAGATCTCAGAACTAAGAGTTGAGAATTCATAACTCAGAACTCAGAATTCAGAAATGATGACTCAGAACTTGGAATTCAGAACTCAGAAATCACAACTCAGTATTCAGAACCCAGAATTCATAACCCAGAATTCTCACCTTCGAATTCTGAACTCAGAATTCAAACTCGAATATCAGAACTGGGAAATGAGTATTTGGAACTCAGAATACGGACTTCATAACTTAGAATTCAGAACAAAGAACTCAGACATCAGAACTCAAGACTCATAACAAAGAACTCAGTTCTCAGCACTCAGAATTCAGAACACACAATTCAGAACTCAAAACGCAGAAATCAGAACTGTAACTCAGAATTGTGAAATCAGAACTCAGAATTCAGAACGCAATTGAGAACTTTGAAGTCAGAACTCAGAATAAATTCCTCACAATACTAGCTCAGAATCGGCGACTCAGAAATCAGAACTGAGATACAGATCTCAGAATTCAAAATTCAGAATTCAGGAGTCCGAATTCAGAACCGGAACACAGAATTCGGGACTCAGAACTCAAAATTCAGTACTCAGTACTCAGAACTCAGAAATCACCACTCTGAATTCTGGTCACAGAATTCACAACTCTGAAATCAGAATACAGACTGTAGAATTTAGACTCCGAACTCAGATCTAAGAGCTAAGAGTTGAGAATTCATAACTCAGTATTCAGAACTGGGAAATGAGAACTCAGAACTCAGATTTCACAGCTAAGAATTCAGAACTCAGTTATCAGAACTCAGAACTCAGAACGCAGAACACAAAATTCAGAACTCAGTAGTCAGAACTAGAAACTGTGAACTCAGAATTTGTAACTCAGAATTCTGAACGCAATTGAAAAATTTGAACTCAGAACTCAGAATACAGTACTCAAGATTCAGACCTCAAAATTCAGAACTCGGCACTCACAAAATGTAATTCACAACAAAATCTCAAATCTCAGAATTCAAAACTCAGAAAATAGAACTAACCACTCGGAATTCAAATTCAGATCTCAGAGTGTAGCACTTTGGATTGAGAACTCATTCCTCAGAACGCAGGACTCAGAACTCAGAATTCAGAAATTAGATTCATATCTCAGAACTCAGAACTCAGAATTCAGAACTCAGAGTTGAGAACTCAGCATGACAACTCAGTATTCAGATCTCGCAGTTCAGCACACAGAATTGACAACTTAGAAATCAGAACACACAATACAGTGATCAGTATTCAGAATTCAGCACGCAGAACTCAAACTCACAATTCAGAACTCAGCACTCAGAACTCAGAATGCAGACCTCAGGAACCAGAACTCAGAGTTTACAACCCTGAATTCAGAACTCTAATTTCAGAACTCAATTTCATAACTCAGAACACAAGACTCAGAAGTCAGAACTCAGAATTCAGAACTCAAAACTCAGAACTCAGAACTCGATATTTAGACTTCAAAATAGAGCACTCAGATATTCGGACTCCTAACTCAGACAAAGAAGTCAGAGTTGAAATTTCAGAACTCAGAAGTCACAATTCGCAACACAGAATTTGTGACTAGGAATTCATAAATGAGGCTCAGTTCTCAAAATTCACAAATCAGAATTCAGAAATCCAAATTCAGAACCCAGAACACAGAATTCGGAACTCAGAACTCAAAATTCAGTACTCAGAATTCAGAACTCACAACTCACAACTCTGAATTCTGATCTCAGAATCCACAACTCTGAATTCAGAATACAGGCTGCAGTTTACAACTCCGAACTCAGATCTCAGAACTAAGAGTTGAGAATTCATAACTCAGAACTCAGAATTCAGAAATGATGACTCAGAACTTGGAATTCAGAACTCAGAAATCACAACTCAGTATTCAGAACCCAGAATTCATAACCCAGAATTCTCACCTTCGAATTCTGAACTCAGAATTCAAACTCGAATATCAGAACTGGGAAATGAGTATTTGGAACTCAGAATACGGACTTCATAACTTACAATTCAGAACAAAGAACTCAGACATCAGAACTCAAGACTCATAACAAAGAACTCAGTTCTCAGCACTCAGAATTCAGAACACACAATTCAGAACTCAAAACGCAGAAATCAGAACTGTAACTCAGAATTGTGAAATCAGAACTCAGAATTCAGAACGCAATTGAGAACTTTGAAGTCAGAACTCAGAATAAATTCCTCACAATACTAACTCAGAAATCAGAACTGAGATACAGATCTCAGAATTCAAAATTCAGAATTCAGAAGTCCGAATTCAGAACCGGAACACAGAATTCGGGACTCAGAACTCAAAATTCAGTACTCAGTACTCAGAACTCAGAAATCACCACTCTGAATTCTGGTCACAGAATTCACAACTCTGAAATCAGAATACAGACTGTAGAATTTAGACTCCGAACTCAGATCTAAGAGCTAAGAGTTGAGAATTCATAACTCAGTATTCAGAACTGGGAAATGAGAACTCAGAACTCAGATTTCACAGCTAAGAATTCAGAACTCAGTTATCAGAACTCAGAATTCAGAATTCAGAACTCAGAACGCAGAACACAAAATTCAGAACTCAGTAGTCAGAACTAGAAACTGTGAACTCAGAATTTGTAACTCAGAATTCTGAACGCAATTGAAAAATTTGAACTCAGAACTCAGAATACAGTACTCAAGATTCAGACCTCAAAATTCAGAACTCGGCACTCACAAAATGTAATTCACAACAAAATCTCAAATCTCAGAATTCAAAACTCAGAAAATAGAACTAACCACTCGGAATTCAAATTCAGATCTCAGAGTGTAGCACTTTGGATTGAGAACTCATTCCTCAGAACGCAGGACTCAGAACTCAGAATTCAGAAATTAGATTCATATCTCAGAACTCAGAACTCAGAATTCAGAACTCAGAGTTGAGAACTCAGCATGACAACTCAGTATTCAGATCTCGCAGTTCAGCACACAGAATTGACAACTTAGAAATCAGAACACACAATACAGTGATCAGTATCCAGAATTCAGCACGCAGAACTCAAACTCACAATTCAGAACTCAGCACTCAGAACTCAGAATGCAGACCTCAGGAACCAGAACTCAGAGTTTACAACCCTGAATTCAGAACTCTAATTTCAGAACTCAATTTCATAACTCAGAACACAAGACTCAGAAGTCAGAACTCAGAATTCAGAACTCAAAACTCAGAACTCAGAACTCGATATTTAGACTTCAAAATAGAGCACTCAGATATTCGGACTCCTAACTCAGACAAAGAAGTCAGAGTTGAAATTTCAGAACTCAGAAGTCACAATTCGCAACACAGAATTTGTGACTAGGAATTCATAAATGAGGCTCAGTTCTCAAAATTCACAAATCAGAATTCAGAAATCCAAATTCAGAACCCAGAACACAGAATTCGGAACTCAGAACTCAAAATTCAGTACTCAGAATTCAGAACTCACAACTCACAACTCTGAATTCTGATCTCAGAATCCACAACTCTGAATTCAGAATACAGGCTGCAGTTTACAACTCCGAACTCAGATCTCAGAACTAAGAGTTGAGAATTCATAACTCAGAACTCAGAATTCAGAAATGATGACTCAGAACTTGGAATTCAGAACTCAGAAATCACAACTCAGTATTCAGAACCCAGAATTCATAACCCAGAATTCTCACCTTCGAATTCTGAACTCAGAATTCAAACTCGAATATCAGAACTGGGAAATGAGTATTTGGAACTCAGAATACGGACTTCATAACTTACAATTCAGAACAAAGAACTCAGACATCAGAACTCAAGACTCATAACAAAGAACTCAGTTCTCAGCACTCAGAATTCAGAACACACAATTCAGAACTCAAAACGCAGAAATCAGAACTGTAACTCAGAATTGTGAAATCAGAACTCAGAATTCAGAACGCAATTGAGAACTTTGAAGTCAGAACTCAGAATAAATTCCTCACAATACTAACTCAGAATCGGCGACTCAGAAATCAGAACTGAGACACAGATCTCAGAATTCAAAATTCAGAATTCAGAAGTCCGAATTCAGAACCGGAACACAGAATTCGGGACTCAGAACTCAAAATTCAGTACTCAGTACTCAGAACTCAGAAATCACCACTCTGAATTCTGGTCACAGAATTCACAACTCTGAAATCAGAATACAGACTGTAGAATTTAGACTCCGAACTCAGATCTAAGAGCTAAGAGTTGAGAATTCATAACTCAGTATTCAGAACTAGGAAATGAGAACTCAGAACTCAGATTTCACAGCTAAGAATTCAGAACTCAGTTATCAGAACTCAGTTATCAGAACTCAGAACTCAGAACTCAGAACACAAAATTCAGAACTCAGTAGTCAGAACTAGAAACTGTGAACTCAGAATTTGTAACTCAGAATTCTGAACGCAATTGAAAAATTTGAACTCAGAACTCAGAATACAGTACTCAAGATTCAGACCTCAAAATTCAGAACTCGGCACTCACAAAATGTAATTCACAACAAAATCTCAAATCTCAGAATTCAAAACTCAGAAAATAGAACTAACCACTCGGAATTCAAATTCAGATCTCAGAGTGTAGCACTTTGGATTGAGAACTCATTCCTCAGAACGCAGGACTCAGAACTCAGAATTCAGAAATTAGATTCATATCTCAGAACTCAGAACTCAGAATTCAGAACTCAGAGTTGAGAACTCAGCATGACAACTCAGTATTCAGATCTCGCAGTTCAGCACACAGAATTGACAACTTAGAAATCAGAACACACAATACAGTGATCAGTATCCAGAATTCAGCACGCAGAACTCAAACTCACAATTCAGAACTCAGCACTCAGAACTCAGAATGCAGACCTCAGGAACCAGAACTCAGAGTTTACAACCCTGAATTCAGAACTCTAATTTCAGAACTCAATTTCATAACTCAGAACACAAGACTCAGAAGTCAGAACTCAGAATTCAGAACTCAAAACTCAGAACTCAGAACTCGATATTTAGACTTCAAAATAGAGCACTCAGATATTCGGACTCCTAACTCAGACAAAGAAGTCAGAGTTGAAATTTCAGAACTCAGAAGTCACAATTCGCAACACAGAATTTGTGACTAGGAATTCATAAATGAGGCTCAGTTCTCAAAATTCACAAATCAGAATTCAGAAATCCAAATTCAGAACCCAGAACACAGAATTCGGAACTCAGAACTCAAAATTCAGTACTCAGAATTCAGAACTCACAACTCACAACTCTGAATTCTGATCTCAGAATCCACAACTCTGAATTCAGAATACAGGCTGCAGTTTACAACTCCGAACTCAGATCTCAGAACTAAGAGTTGAGAATTCATAACTCAGAACTCAGAATTCAGAAATGATGACTCAGAACTTGGAATTCAGAACTCAGAAATCACAACTCAGTATTCAGAACCCAGAATTCATAACCCAGAATTCTCACCTTCGAATTCTGAACTCAGAATTCAAACTCGAATATCAGAACTGGGAAATGAGTATTTGGAACTCAGAATACGGACTTCATAACTTACAATTCAGAACAAAGAACTCAGACATCAGAACTCAAGACTCATAACAAAGAACTCAGTTCTCAGCACTCAGAATTCAGAACACACAATTCAGAACTCAAAACGCAGAAATCAGAACTGTAACTCAGATTTGTGAAATCAGAACTCAGAATTCAGAACGCAATTGAGAACTTTGAAGTCAGAACTCAGAATAAATTCCTCACAATACTAACTCAGAATCGGCGACTCAGAAATCAGAACTGAGACACAGATCTCAGAATTCAAAATTCAGAATTCAGAAGTCCGAATTCAGAACCGGAACACAGAATTCGGGACTCAGAACTCAAAATTCAGTACTCAGTACTCAGAACTCAGAAATCACCACTCTGAATTCTGGTCACAGAATTCACAACTCTGAAATCAGAATACAGACTGTAGAATTTAGACTCCGAACTCAGATCTAAGAGCTAAGAGTTGAGAATTCATAACTCAGTATTCAGAACTAGGAAATGAGAACTCAGAACTCAGATTTCACAGCTAAGAATTCAGAACTCAGTTATCAGAACTCAGTTATCAGAACTCAGAACTCAGAACTCAGAACACAAAATTCAGAACTCAGTAGTCAGAACTAGAAACTGTGAACTCAGAATTCTGAACTCAGAATTCTGAACGCAATTGAAAAATTTGAACTCAGAACTCAGAATACAGTACTCAAGATTCAGACCTCAAAATTCAGAACTCGGCACTCACAAAATGTAATTCACAACAAAATCTCAAATCTCAGAATTCAAAACTCAGAAAATAGAACTAACCACTCGGAATTCAAATTCAGATCTCAGAGTGTAGCACTTTGGATTGAGAACTCATTCCTCAGAACGCAGGACTCAGAACTCAGAATTCAGAAATTAGATTCATATCTCAGAACTCAGAACTCAGAATTCAGAACTCAGAGTTGAGAACTCAGCATGACAACTCAGTATTCAGATCTCGCAGTTCAGCACACAGAATTGACAACTTAGAAATCAGAACACACAATACAGTGATCAGTATTCAGAATTCAGCACGCAGAACTCAAACTCACAATTCAGAACTCAGCACTCAGAACTCAGAATGCAGACCTCAGGAACCAGAACTCAGAGTTTACAACCCTGAATTCAGAACTCTAATTTCAGAACTCAATTTCATAACTCAGAACACAAGACTCAGAAGTCAGAACTCAGAATTCAGAACTCAAAACTCAGAACTCAGAACTCGATATTTAGACTTCAAAATAGAGCACTCAGATATTCGGACTCCTAACTCAGACAAAGAAGTCAGAGTTGAAATTTCAGAACTCAGAAGTCACAATTCGCAACACAGAATTTGTGACTAGGAATTCATAAATGAGGCTCAGTTCTCAAAATTCACAAATCAGAATTCAGAAATCCAAATTCAGAACCCAGAACACAGAATTCGGAACTCAGAACTCAAAATTCAGTACTCAGAATTCAGAACTCACAACTCACAACTCTGAATTCTGATCTCAGAATCCACAACTCTGAATTCAGAATACAGGCTGCAGTTTACAACTCCGAACTCAGATCTCAGAACTAAGAGTTGAGAATTCATAACTCAGAACTCAGAATTCAGAAATGATGACTCAGAACTTGGAATTCAGAACTCAGAAATCACAACTCAGTATTCAGAACCCAGAATTCATAACCCAGAATTCTCACCTTCGAATTCTGAACTCAGAATTCAAACTCGAATATCAGAACTGGGAAATGAGTATTTGGAACTCAGAATACGGACTTCATAACTTACAATTCAGAACAAAGAACTCAGACATCAGAACTCAAGACTCATAACAAAGAACTCAGTTCTCAGCACTCAGAATTCAGAACACACAATTCAGAACTCAAAACGCAGAAATCAGAACTGTAACTCAGAATTGTGAAATCAGAACTCAGAATTCAGAACGCAATTGAGAACTTTGAAGTCAGAACTCAGAATAAATTCCTCACAATACTAACTCAGAATCGGCGACTCAGAAATCAGAACTGAGACACAGATCTCAGAATTCAAAATTCAGAATTCAGAAGTCCGAATTCAGAACCGGAACACAGAATTCGGGACTCAGAACTCAAAATTCAGTACTCAGTACTCAGAACTCAGAAATCACCACTCTGAATTCTGGTCACAGAATTCACAACTCTGAAATCAGAATACAGACTGTAGAATTTAGACTCCGAACTCAGATCTAAGAGCTAAGAGTTGAGAATTCATAACTCAGTATTCAGAACTAGGAAATGAGAACTCAGAACTCAGATTTCACAGCTAAGAATTCAGAACTCAGTTATCAGAACTCAGTTATCAGAACTCAGAACTCAGAACTCAGAACACAAAATTCAGAACTCAGTAGTCAGAACTAGAAACTGTGAACTCAGAATTCTGAACTCAGAATTCTGAACGCAATTGAAAAATTTGAACTCAGAACTCAGAATACAGTACTCAAGATTCAGACCTCAAAATTCAGAACTCGGCACTCACAAAATGTAATTCACAACAAAATCTCAAATCTCAGAATTCAAAACTCAGAAAATAGAACTAACCACTCGGAATTCAAATTCAGATCTCAGAGTGTAGCACTTTGGATTGAGAACTCATTCCTCAGAACGCAGGACTCAGAACTCAGAATTCAGAAATTAGATTCATATCTCAGAACTCAGAACTCAGAATTCAGAACTCAGAGTTGAGAACTCAGCATGACAACTCAGTATTCAGATCTCGCAGTTCAGCACACAGAATTGACAACTTAGAAATCAGAACACACAATACAGTGATCAGTATTCAGAATTCAGCACGCAGAACTCAAACTCACAATTCAGAACTCAGCACTCAGAACTCAGAATGCAGACCTCAGGAACCAGAACTCAGAGTTTACAACCCTGAATTCAGAACTCTAATTTCAGAACTCAATTTCATAACTCAGAACACAAGACTCAGAAGTCAGAACTCAGAATTCAGAACTCAAAACTCAGAACTCAGAACTCGATATTTAGACTTCAAAATAGAGCACTCAGATATTCGGACTCCTAACTCAGACAAAGAAGTCAGAGTTGAAATTTCAGAACTCAGAAGTCACAATTCGCAACACAGAATTTGTGACTAGGAATTCATAAATGAGGCTCAGTTCTCAAAATTCACAAATCAGAATTCAGAAATCCAAATTCAGAACCCAGAACACAGAATTCGGAACTCAGAACTCAAAATTCAGTACTCAGAATTCAGAACTCACAACTCACAACTCTGAATTCTGATCTCAGAATCCACAACTCTGAATTCAGAATACAGGCTGCAGTTTACAACTCCGAACTCAGATCTCAGAACTAAGAGTTGAGAATTCATAACTCAGAACTCAGAATTCAGAAATGATGACTCAGAACTTGGAATTCAGAACTCAGAAATCACAACTCAGTATTCAGAACCCAGAATTCATAACCCAGAATTCTCACCTTCGAATTCTGAACTCAGAATTCAAACTCGAATATCAGAACTGGGAAATGAGTATTTGGAACTCAGAATACGGACTTCATAACTTACAATTCAGAACAAAGAACTCAGACATCAGAACTCAAGACTCATAACAAAGAACTCAGTTCTCAGCACTCAGAATTCAGAACACACAATTCAGAACTCAAAACGCAGAAATCAGAACTGTAACTCAGAATTGTGAAATCAGAACTCAGAATTCAGAACGCAATTGAGAACTTTGAAGTCAGAACTCAGAATAAATTCCTCACAATACTAGCTCAGAAATCAGAACTGAGATACAGATCTCAGAATTCAAAATTCAGAATTCAGAAGTCCGAATTCAGAACCGGAACACAGAATTCGGGACTCAGAACTCAAAATTCAGTACTCAGTACTCAGAACTCAGAAATCACCACTCTGAATTCTGGTCACAGAATTCACAACTCTGAAATCAGAATACAGACTGTAGAATTTAGACTCCGAACTCAGATCTAAGAGCTAAGAGTTGAGAATTCATAACTCAGTATTCAGAACTGGGAAATGAGAACTCAGAACTCAGATTTCACAGCTAAGAATTCAGAACTCAGTTATCAGAACTCAGAATTCAGAATTCAGAACTCAGAACGCAGAACACAAAATTCAGAACTCAGTAGTCAGAACTAGAAACTGTGAACTCAGAATTTGTAACTCAGAATTCTGAACGCAATTGAAAAATTTGAACTCAGAACTCAGAATACAGTACTCAAGATTCAGACCTCAAAATTCAGAACTCGGCACTCACAAAATGTAATTCACAACAAAATCTCAAATCTCAGAATTCAAAACTCAGAAAATAGAACTAACCACTCGGAATTCAAATTCAGATCTCAGAGTGTAGCACTTTGGATTGAGAACTCATTCCTCAGAACGCAGGACTCAGAACTCAGAATTCAGAAATTAGATTCATATCTCAGAACTCAGAACTCAGAATTCAGAACTCAGAGTTGAGAACTCAGCATGACAACTCAGTATTCAGATCTCGCAGTTCAGCACACAGAATTGACAACTTAGAAATCAGAACACACAATACAGTGATCAGTATCCAGAATTCAGCACGCAGAACTCAAACTCACAATTCAGAACTCAGCACTCAGAACTCAGAATGCAGACCTCAGGAACCAGAACTCAGAGTTTACAACCCTGAATTCAGAACTCTAATTTCAGAACTCAATTTCATAACTCAGAACACAAGACTCAGAAGTCAGAACTCAGAATTCAGAACTCAAAACTCAGAACTCAGAACTCGATATTTAGACTTCAAAATAGAGCACTCAGATATTCGGACTCCTAACTCAGACAAAGAAGTCAGAGTTGAAATTTCAGAACTCAGAAGTCACAATTCGCAACACAGAATTTGTGACTAGGAATTCATAAATGAGGCTCAGTTCTCAAAATTCACAAATCAGAATTCAGAAATCCAAATTCAGAACCCAGAACACAGAATTCGGAACTCAGAACTCAAAATTCAGTACTCAGAATTCAGAACTCACAACTCACAACTCTGAATTCTGATCTCAGAATCCACAACTCTGAATTCAGAATACAGGCTGCAGTTTACAACTCCGAACTCAGATCTCAGAACTAAGAGTTGAGAATTCATAACTCAGAACTCAGAATTCAGAAATGATGACTCAGAACTTGGAATTCAGAACTCAGAAATCACAACTCAGTATTCAGAACCCAGAATTCATAACCCAGAATTCTCACCTTCGAATTCTGAACTCAGAATTCAAACTCGAATATCAGAACTGGGAAATGAGTATTTGGAACTCAGAATACGGACTTCATAACTTACAATTCAGAACAAAGAACTCAGACATCAGAACTCAAGACTCATAACAAAGAACTCAGTTCTCAGCACTCAGAATTCAGAACACACAATTCAGAACTCAAAACGCAGAAATCAGAACTGTAACTCAGAATTGTGAAATCAGAACTCAGAATTCAGAACGCAATTGAGAACTTTGAAGTCAGAACTCAGAATAAATTCCTCACAATACTAACTCAGAATCGGCGACTCAGAAATCAGAACTGAGACACAGATCTCAGAATTCAAAATTCAGAATTCAGAAGTCCGAATTCAGAACCGGAACACAGAATTCGGGACTCAGAACTCAAAATTCAGTACTCAGTACTCAGAACTCAGAAATCACCACTCTGAATTCTGGTCACAGAATTCACAACTCTGAAATCAGAATACAGACTGTAGAATTTAGACTCCGAACTCAGATCTAAGAGCTAAGAGTTGAGAATTCATAACTCAGTATTCAGAACTAGGAAATGAGAACTCAGAACTCAGATTTCACAGCTAAGAATTCAGAACTCAGTTATCAGAACTCAGTTATCAGAACTCAGAACTCAGAACTCAGAACACAAAATTCAGAACTCAGTAGTCAGAACTAGAAACTGTGAACTCAGAATTCTGAACTCAGAATTCTGAACGCAATTGAAAAATTTGAACTCAGAACTCAGAATACAGTACTCAAGATTCAGACCTCAAAATTCAGAACTCGGCACTCACAAAATGTAATTCACAACAAAATCTCAAATCTCAGAATTCAAAACTCAGAAAATAGAACTAACCACTCGGAATTCAAATTCAGATCTCAGAGTGTAGCACTTTGGATTGAGAACTCATTCCTCAGAACGCAGGACTCAGAACTCAGAATTCAGAAATTAGATTCATATCTCAGAACTCAGAACTCAGAATTCAGAACTCAGAGTTGAGAACTCAGCATGACAACTCAGTATTCAGATCTCGCAGTTCAGCACACAGAATTGACAACTTAGAAATCAGAACACACAATACAGTGATCAGTATTCAGAATTCAGCACGCAGAACTCAAACTCACAATTCAGAACTCAGCACTCAGAACTCAGAATGCAGACCTCAGGAACCAGAACTCAGAGTTTACAACCCTGAATTCAGAACTCTAATTTCAGAACTCAATTTCATAACTCAGAACACAAGACTCAGAAGTCAGAACTCAGAATTCAGAACTCAAAACTCAGAACTCAGAACTCGATATTTAGACTTCAAAATAGAGCACTCAGATATTCGGACTCCTAACTCAGACAAAGAAGTCAGAGTTGAAATTTCAGAACTCAGAAGTCACAATTCGCAACACAGAATTTGTGACTAGGAATTCATAAATGAGGCTCAGTTCTCAAAATTCACAAATCAGAATTCAGAAATCCAAATTCAGAACCCAGAACACAGAATTCGGAACTCAGAACTCAAAATTCAGTACTCAGAATTCAGAACTCACAACTCACAACTCTGAATTCTGATCTCAGAATCCACAACTCTGAATTCAGAATACAGGCTGCAGTTTACAACTCCGAACTCAGATCTCAGAACTAAGAGTTGAGAATTCATAACTCAGAACTCAGAATTCAGAAATGATGACTCAGAACTTGGAATTCAGAACTCAGAAATCACAACTCAGTATTCAGAACCCAGAATTCATAACCCAGAATTCTCACCTTCGAATTCTGAACTCAGAATTCAAACTCGAATATCAGAACTGGGAAATGAGTATTTGGAACTCAGAATACGGACTTCATAACTTACAATTCAGAACAAAGAACTCAGACATCAGAACTCAAGACTCATAACAAAGAACTCAGTTCTCAGCACTCAGAATTCAGAACACACAATTCAGAACTCAAAACGCAGAAATCAGAACTGTAACTCAGAATTGTGAAATCAGAACTCAGAATTCAGAACGCAATTGAGAACTTTGAAGTCAGAACTCAGAATAAATTCCTCACAATACTAACTCAGAATCGGCGACTCAGAAATCAGAACTGAGACACAGATCTCAGAATTCAAAATTCAGAATTCAGAAGTCCGAATTCAGAACCGGAACACAGAATTCGGGACTCAGAACTCAAAATTCAGTACTCAGTACTCAGAACTCAGAAATCACCACTCTGAATTCTGGTCACAGAATTCACAACTCTGAAATCAGAATACAGACTGTAGAATTTAGACTCCGAACTCAGATCTAAGAGCTAAGAGTTGAGAATTCATAACTCAGTATTCAGAACTAGGAAATGAGAACTCAGAACTCAGATTTCACAGCTAAGAATTCAGAACTCAGTTATCAGAACTCAGTTATCAGAACTCAGAACTCAGAACTCAGAACACAAAATTCAGAACTCAGTAGTCAGAACTAGAAACTGTGAACTCAGAATTCTGAACTCAGAATTCTGAACGCAATTGAAAAATTTGAACTCAGAACTCAGAATACAGTACTCAAGATTCAGACCTCAAAATTCAGAACTCGGCACTCACAAAATGTAATTCACAACAAAATCTCAAATCTCAGAATTCAAAACTCAGAAAATAGAACTAACCACTCGGAATTCAAATTCAGATCTCAGAGTGTAGCACTTTGGATTGAGAACTCATTCCTCAGAACGCAGGACTCAGAACTCAGAATTCAGAAATTAGATTCATATCTCAGAACTCAGAACTCAGAATTCAGAACTCAGAGTTGAGAACTCAGCATGACAACTCAGTATTCAGATCTCGCAGTTCAGCACACAGAATTGACAACTTAGAAATCAGAACACACAATACAGTGATCAGTATTCAGAATTCAGCACGCAGAACTCAAACTCACAATTCAGAACTCAGCACTCAGAACTCAGAATGCAGACCTCAGGAACCAGAACTCAGAGTTTACAACCCTGAATTCAGAACTCTAATTTCAGAACTCAATTTCATAACTCAGAACACAAGACTCAGAAGTCAGAACTCAGAATTCAGAACTCAAAACTCAGAACTCAGAACTCGATATTTAGACTTCAAAATAGAGCACTCAGATATTCGGACTCCTAACTCAGACAAAGAAGTCAGAGTTGAAATTTCAGAACTCAGAAGTCACAATTCGCAACACAGAATTTGTGACTAGG
This sequence comes from Ochotona princeps, assembly GCF_030435755.1. Taxonomy (NCBI): domain Eukaryota; kingdom Metazoa; phylum Chordata; class Mammalia; order Lagomorpha; family Ochotonidae; genus Ochotona; species Ochotona princeps. The sequence continues at coordinate 34,144,637 of NC_080866.1, read as the reverse complement.
AATTCATAAATGAGGCTCAGTTCTCAAAATTCACAAATCAGAATTCAGAAATCCAAATTCAGAACCCAGAACACAGAATTCGGAACTCAGAACTCAAAATTCAGTACTCAGAATTCAGAACTCACAACTCACAACTCTGAATTCTGATCTCAGAATCCACAACTCTGAATTCAGAATACAGGCTGCAGTTTACAACTCCGAACTCAGATCTCAGAACTAAGAGTTGAGAATTCATAACTCAGAACTCAGAATTCAGAAATGATGACTCAGAACTTGGAATTCAGAACTCAGAAATCACAACTCAGTATTCAGAACCCAGAATTCATAACCCAGAATTCTCACCTTCGAATTCTGAACTCAGAATTCAAACTCGAATATCAGAACTGGGAAATGAGTATTTGGAACTCAGAATACGGACTTCATAACTTACAATTCAGAACAAAGAACTCAGACATCAGAACTCAAGACTCATAACAAAGAACTCAGTTCTCAGCACTCAGAATTCAGAACACACAATTCAGAACTCAAAACGCAGAAATCAGAACTGTAACTCAGAATTGTGAAATCAGAACTCAGAATTCAGAACGCAATTGAGAATTTTGAAGTCAGAACTCAGAATAAATTCCTCACAATACTAACTCAGAATCGGCGACTCAGAAATCAGAACTGAGACACAGATCTCAGAATTCAAAATTCAGAATTCAGAAGTCCGAATTCAGAACCGGAACACAGAATTCGGGACTCAGAACTCAAAATTCAGTACTCAGTACTCAGAACTCAGAAATCACCACTCTGAATTCTGGTCACAGAATTCACAACTCTGAAATCAGAATACAGACTGTAGAATTTAGACTCCGAACTCAGATCTAAGAGCTAAGAGTTGAGAATTCATAACTCAGTATTCAGAACTGGGAAATGAGAACTCAGAACTCAGATTTCACAGCTAAGAATTCAGAACTCAGTTATCAGAACTCAGAACTCAGAACGCAGAACACAAAATTCAGAACTCAGTAGTCAGAACTAGAAACTGTGAACTCAGAATTTGTAACTCAGAATTCTGAACGCAATTGAAAAATTTGAACTCAGAACTCAGAATACAGTACTCAAGATTCAGACCTCAAAATTCAGAACTCGGCACTCAGAAAATGTAATTCACAACAAAATCTCAAATCTCAGAATTCAAAACTCAGAAAATAGAACTAACCACTCGGAATTCAAATTCAGATCTCAGAGTGTAGCACTTTGGATTGAGAACTCATTCCTCAGAACGCAGGACTCAGAACTCAGAATTCAGAAATTAGATTCATATCTCAGAACTCAGAACTCAGAATTCAGAACTCAGAGTTGAGAACTCAGCATGACAACTCAGTATTCAGATCTCGCAGTTCAGCACACAGAATTGACAACTTAGAAATCAGAACACACAATACAGTGATCAGTATTCAGAATTCAGCACGCAGAACTCAAACTCACAATTCAGAACTCAGCACTCAGAACTCAGAATGCAGACCTCAGGAACCAGAACTCAGAGTTTACAACCCTGAATTCAGAACTCTAATTTCAGAACTCAATTTCATAACTCAGAACACAAGACTCAGAAGTCAGAACTCAGAATTCAGAACTCAAAACTCAGAACTCAGAACTCGATATTTAGACTTCAAAATAGAGCACTCAGATATTCGGACTCCTAACTCAGACAAAGAAGTCAGAGTTGAAATTTCAGAACTCAGAAGTCACAATTCGCAACACAGAATTTGTGACTAGGAATTCATAAATGAGGCTCAGTTCTCAAAATTCACAAATCAGAATTCAGAAATCCAAATTCAGAACCCAGAACACAGAATTCGGAACTCAGAACTCAAAATTCAGTACTCAGAATTCAGAACTCACAACTCACAACTCTGAATTCTGATCTCAGAATCCACAACTCTGAATTCAGAATACAGGCTGCAGTTTACAACTCCGAACTCAGATCTCAGAACTAAGAGTTGAGAATTCATAACTCAGAACTCAGAATTCAGAAATGATGACTCAGAACTTGGAATTCAGAACTCAGAAATCACAACTCAGTATTCAGAACCCAGAATTCATAACCCAGAATTCTCACCTTCGAATTCTGAACTCAGAATTCAAACTCGAATATCAGAACTGGGAAATGAGTATTTGGAACTCAGAATACGGACTTCATAACTTACAATTCAGAACAAAGAACTCAGACATCAGAACTCAAGACTCATAACAAAGAACTCAGTTCTCAGCACTCAGAATTCAGAACACACAATTCAGAACTCAAAACGCAGAAATCAGAACTGTAACTCAGAATTGTGAAATCAGAACTCAGAATTCAGAACGCAATTGAGAACTTTGAAGTCAGAACTCAGAATAAATTCCTCACAATACTAGCTCAGAATCGGCGACTCAGAAATCAGAACTGAGATACAGATCTCAGAATTCAAAATTCAGAATTCAGGAGTCCGAATTCAGAACCGGAACACAGAATTCGGGACTCAGAACTCAAAATTCAGTACTCAGTACTCAGAACTCAGAAATCACCACTCTGAATTCTGGTCACAGAATTCACAACTCTGAAATCAGAATACAGACTGTAGAATTTAGACTCCGAACTCAGATCTAAGAGCTAAGAGTTGAGAATTCATAACTCAGTATTCAGAACTGGGAAATGAGAACTCAGAACTCAGATTTCACAGCTAAGAATTCAGAACTCAGTTATCAGAACTCAGAACTCAGAACGCAGAACACAAAATTCAGAACTCAGTAGTCAGAACTAGAAACTGTGAACTCAGAATTTGTAACTCAGAATTCTGAACGCAATTGAAAAATTTGAACTCAGAACTCAGAATACAGTACTCAAGATTCAGACCTCAAAATTCAGAACTCGGCACTCAGAAAATGTAATTCACAACAAAATCTCAAATCTCAGAATTCAAAACTCAGAAAATAGAACTAACCACTCGGAATTCAAATTCAGATCTCAGAGTGTAGCACTTTGGATTGAGAACTCATTCCTCAGAACGCAGGACTCAGAACTCAGAATTCAGAAATTAGATTCATATCTCAGAACTCAGAACTCAGAATTCAGAACTCAGAGTTGAGAACTCAGCATGACAACTCAGTATTCAGATCTCGCAGTTCAGCACACAGAATTGACAACTTAGAAATCAGAACACACAATACAGTGATCAGTATTCAGAATTCAGCACGCAGAACTCAAACTCACAATTCAGAACTCAGCACTCAGAACTCAGAATGCAGACCTCAGGAACCAGAACTCAGAGTTTACAACCCTGAATTCAGAACTCTAATTTCAGAACTCAATTTCATAACTCAGAACACAAGACTCAGAAGTCAGAACTCAGAATTCAGAACTCAAAACTCAGAACTCAGAACTCGATATTTAGACTTCAAAATAGAGCACTCAGATATTCGGACTCCTAACTCAGACAAAGAAGTCAGAGTTGAAATTTCAGAACTCAGAAGTCACAATTCGCAACACAGAATTTGTGACTAGGAATTCATAAATGAGGCTCAGTTCTCAAAATTCACAAATCAGAATTCAGAAATCCAAATTCAGAACCCAGAACACAGAATTCGGAACTCAGAACTCAAAATTCAGTACTCAGAATTCAGAACTCACAACTCACAACTCTGAATTCTGATCTCAGAATCCACAACTCTGAATTCAGAATACAGGCTGCAGTTTACAACTCCGAACTCAGATCTCAGAACTAAGAGTTGAGAATTCATAACTCAGAACTCAGAATTCAGAAATGATGACTCAGAACTTGGAATTCAGAACTCAGAAATCACAACTCAGTATTCAGAACCCAGAATTCATAACCCAGAATTCTCACCTTCGAATTCTGAACTCAGAATTCAAACTCGAATATCAGAACTGGGAAATGAGTATTTGGAACTCAGAATACGGACTTCATAACTTACAATTCAGAACAAAGAACTCAGACATCAGAACTCAAGACTCATAACAAAGAACTCAGTTCTCAGCACTCAGAATTCAGAACACACAATTCAGAACTCAAAACGCAGAAATCAGAACTGTAACTCAGAATTGTGAAATCAGAACTCAGAATTCAGAACGCAATTGAGAACTTTGAAGTCAGAACTCAGAATAAATTCCTCACAATACTAGCTCAGAATCGGCGACTCAGAAATCAGAACTGAGATACAGATCTCAGAATTCAAAATTCAGAATTCAGGAGTCCGAATTCAGAACCGGAACACAGAATTCGGGACTCAGAACTCAAAATTCAGTACTCAGTACTCAGAACTCAGAAATCACCACTCTGAATTCTGGTCACAGAATTCACAACTCTGAAATCAGAATACAGACTGTAGAATTTAGACTCCGAACTCAGATCTAAGAGCTAAGAGTTGAGAATTCATAACTCAGTATTCAGAACTGGGAAATGAGAACTCAGAACTCAGATTTCACAGCTAAGAATTCAGAACTCAGTTATCAGAACTCAGAATTCAGAATTCAGAACTCAGAACGCAGAACACAAAATTCAGAACTCAGTAGTCAGAACTAGAAACTGTGAACTCAGAATTTGTAACTCAGAATTCTGAACGCAATTGAAAAATTTGAACTCAGAACTCAGAATACAGTACTCAAGATTCAGACCTCAAAATTCAGAACTCGGCACTCACAAAATGTAATTCACAACAAAATCTCAAATCTCAGAATTCAAAACTCAGAAAATAGAACTAACCACTCGGAATTCAAATTCAGATCTCAGAGTGTAGCACTTTGGATTGAGAACTCATTCCTCAGAACGCAGGACTCAGAACTCAGAATTCAGAAATTAGATTCATATCTCAGAACTCAGAACTCAGAATTCAGAACTCAGAGTTGAGAACTCAGCATGACAACTCAGTATTCAGATCTCGCAGTTCAGCACACAGAATTGACAACTTAGAAATCAGAACACACAATACAGTGATCAGTATTCAGAATTCAGCACGCAGAACTCAAACTCACAATTCAGAACTCAGCACTCAGAACTCAGAATGCAGACCTCAGGAACCAGAACTCAGAGTTTACAACCCTGAATTCAGAATTCTAATTTCAGAACTCAATTTCATAACTCAGAACACAAGACTCAGAAGTCAGAACTCAGAATTCAGAACTCAAAACTCAGAACTCAGAACTCGATATTTAGACTTCAAAATAGAGCACTCAGATATTCGGACTCCTAACTCAGACAAAGAAGTCAGAGTTGAAATTTCAGAACTCAGAAGTCACAATTCGCAACACAGAATTTGTGACTAGGAATTCATAAATGAGGCTCAGTTCTCAAAATTCACAAATCAGAATTCAGAAATCCAAATTTAGAACCCAGAACACAGAATTCGGAACTCAGAACTCAAAATTCAGTACTCAGAATTCAGAACTCACAACTCACAACTCTGAATTCTGATCTCAGAATCCACAACTCTGAATTCAGAATACAGGCTGCAGTTTACAACTCCGAACTCAGATCTCAGAACTAAGAGTTGAGAATTCATAACTCAGAACTCAGAATTCAGAAATGATGACTCAGAACTTGGAATTCAGAACTCAGAAATCACAACTCAGTATTCAGAACCCAGAATTCATAACCCAGAATTCTCACCTTCGAATTCTGAACTCAGAATTCAAACTCGAATATCAGAACTGGGAAATGAGTATTTGGAACTCAGAATACGGACTTCATAACTTACAATTCAGAACAAAGAACTCAGACATCAGAACTCAAGACTCATAACAAAGAACTCAGTTCTCAGCACTCAGAATTCAGAACACACAATTCAGAACTCAAAACGCAGAAATCAGAACTGTAACTCAGAATTGTGAAATCAGAACTCAGAATTCAGAACGCAATTGAGAACTTTGAAGTCAGAACTCAGAATAAATTCCTCACAATACTAGCTCAGAATCGGCGACTCAGAAATCAGAACTGAGATACAGATCTCAGAATTCAAAATTCAGAATTCAGGAGTCCGAATTCAGAACCGGAACACAGAATTCGGGACTCAGAACTCAAAATTCAGTACTCAGTACTCAGAACTCAGAAATCACCACTCTGAATTCTGGTCACAGAATTCACAACTCTGAAATCAGAATACAGACTGTAGAATTTAGACTCCGAACTCAGATCTAAGAGCTAAGAGTTGAGAATTCATAACTCAGTATTCAGAACTGGGAAATGAGAACTCAGAACTCAGATTTCACAGCTAAGAATTCAGAACTCAGTTATCAGAACTCAGAACTCAGAACGCAGAACACAAAATTCAGAACTCAGTAGTCAGAACTAGAAACTGTGAACTCAGAATTTGTAACTCAGAATTCTGAACGCAATTGAAAAATTTGAACTCAGAACTCAGAATACAGTACTCAAGATTCAGACCTCAAAATTCAGAACTCGGCACTCAGAAAATGTAATTCACAACAAAATCTCAAATCTCAGAATTCAAAACTCAGAAAATAGAACTAACCACTCGGAATTCAAATTCAGATCTCAGAGTGTAGCACTTTGGATTGAGAACTCATTCCTCAGAACGCAGGACTCAGAACTCAGAATTCAGAAATTAGATTCATATCTCAGAACTCAGAACTCAGAATTCAGAACTCAGAGTTGAGAACTCAGCATGACAACTCAGTATTCAGATCTCGCAGTTCAGCACACAGAATTGACAACTTAGAAATCAGAACACACAATACAGTGATCAGTATTCAGAATTCAGCACGCAGAACTCAAACTCACAATTCAGAACTCAGCACTCAGAACTCAGAATGCAGACCTCAGGAACCAGAACTCAGAGTTTACAACCCTGAATTCAGAACTCTAATTTCAGAACTCAATTTCATAACTCAGAACACAAGACTCAGAAGTCAGAACTCAGAATTCAGAACTCAAAACTCAGAACTCAGAACTCGATATTTAGACTTCAAAATAGAGCACTCAGATATTCGGACTCCTAACTCAGACAAAGAAGTCAGAGTTGAAATTTCAGAACTCAGAAGTCACAATTCGCAACACAGAATTTGTGACTAGGAATTCATAAATGAGGCTCAGTTCTCAAAATTCACAAATCAGAATTCAGAAATCCAAATTCAGAACCCAGAACACAGAATTCGGAACTCAGAACTCAAAATTCAGTACTCAGAATTCAGAACTCACAACTCACAACTCTGAATTCTGATCTCAGAATCCACAACTCTGAATTCAGAATACAGGCTGCAGTTTACAACTCCGAACTCAGATCTCAGAACTAAGAGTTGAGAATTCATAACTCAGAACTCAGAATTCAGAAATGATGACTCAGAACTTGGAATTCAGAACTCAGAAATCACAACTCAGTATTCAGAACCCAGAATTCATAACCCAGAATTCTCACCTTCGAATTCTGAACTCAGAATTCAAACTCGAATATCAGAACTGGGAAATGAGTATTTGGAACTCAGAATACGGACTTCATAACTTAGAATTCAGAACAAAGAACTCAGACATCAGAACTCAAGACTCATAACAAAGAACTCAGTTCTCAGCACTCAGAATTCAGAACACACAATTCAGAACTCAAAACGCAGAAATCAGAACTGTAACTCAGAATTGTGAAATCAGAACTCAGAATTCAGAACGCAATTGAGAACTTTGAAGTCAGAACTCAGAATAAATTCCTCACAATACGAGCTCAGAATCGGCGACTCAGAAATCAGAACTGAGATACAGATCTCAGAATTCAAAATTCAGAATTCAGGAGTCCGAATTCAGAACCGGAACACAGAATTCGGGACTCAGAACTCAAAATTCAGTACTCAGTACTCAGAACTCAGAAATCACCACTCTGAATTCTGGTCACAGAATTCACAACTCTGAAATCAGAATACAGACTGTAGAATTTAGACTCCGAACTCAGATCTAAGAGCTAAGAGTTGAGAATTCATAACTCAGTATTCAGAACTGGGAAATGAGAACTCAGAACTCAGATTTCACAGCTAAGAATTCAGAACTCAGTTATCAGAACTCAGAATTCAGAATTCAGAACTCAGAACGCAGAACACAAAATTCAGAACTCAGTAGTCAGAACTAGAAACTGTGAACTCAGAATTTGTAACTCAGAATTCTGAACGCAATTGAAAAATTTGAACTCAGAACTCAGAATACAGTACTCAAGATTCAGACCTCAAAATTCAGAACTCGGCACTCACAAAATGTAATTCACAACAAAATCTCAAATCTCAGAATTCAAAACTCAGAAAATAGAACTAACCACTCGGAATTCAAATTCAGATCTCAGAGTGTAGCACTTTGGATTGAGAACTCATTCCTCAGAACGCAGGACTCAGAACTCAGAATTCAGAAATTAGATTCATATCTCAGAACTCAGAACTCAGAATTCAGAACTCAGAGTTGAGAACTCAGCATGACAACTCAGTATTCAGATCTCGCAGTTCAGCACACAGAATTGACAACTTAGAAATCAGAACACACAATACAGTGATCAGTATTCAGAATTCAGCACGCAGAACTCAAACTCACAATTCAGAACTCAGCACTCAGAACTCAGAATGCAGACCTCAGGAACCAGAACTCAGAGTTTACAACCCTGAATTCAGAACTCTAATTTCAGAACTCAATTTCATAACTCAGAACACAAGACTCAGAAGTCAGAACTCAGAATTCAGAACTCAAAACTCAGAACTCAGAACTCGATATTTAGACTTCAAAATAGAGCACTCAGATATTCGGACTCCTAACTCAGACAAAGAAGTCAGAGTTGAAATTTCAGAACTCAGAAGTCACAATTCGCAACACAGAATTTGTGACTAGGAATTCATAAATGAGGCTCAGTTCTCAAAATTCACAAATCAGAATTCAGAAATCCAAATTCAGAACCCAGAACACAGAATTCGGAACTCAGAACTCAAAATTCAGTACTCAGAATTCAGAACTCACAACTCACAACTCTGAATTCTGATCTCAGAATCCACAACTCTGAATTCAGAATACAGGCTGCAGTTTACAACTCCGAACTCAGATCTCAGAACTAAGAGTTGAGAATTCATAACTCAGAACTCAGAATTCAGAAATGATGACTCAGAACTTGGAATTCAGAACTCAGAAATCACAACTCAGTATTCAGAACCCAGAATTCATAACCCAGAATTCTCACCTTCGAATTCTGAACTCAGAATTCAAACTCGAATATCAGAACTGGGAAATGAGTATTTGGAACTCAGAATACGGACTTCATAACTTACAATTCAGAACAAAGAACTCAGACATCAGAACTCAAGACTCATAACAAAGAACTCAGTTCTCAGCACTCAGAATTCAGAACACACAATTCAGAACTCAAAACGCAGAAATCAGAACTGTAACTCAGAATTGTGAAATCAGAACTCAGAATTCAGAACGCAATTGAGAACTTTGAAGTCAGAACTCAGAATAAATTCCTCACAATACGAGCTCAGAATCGGCGACTCAGAAATCAGAACTGAGATACAGATCTCAGAATTCAAAATTCAGAATTCAGAAGTCCGAATTCAGAACCGGAACACAGAATTCGGGACTCAGAACTCAAAATTCAGTACTCAGTACTCAGAACTCAGAAATCACCACTCTGAATTCTGGTCACAGAATTCACAACTCTGAAATCAGAATACAGACTGTAGAATTTAGACTCCGAACTCAGATCTAAGAGCTAAGAGTTGAGAATTCATAACTCAGTATTCAGAACTGGGAAATGAGAACTCAGAACTCAGATTTCACAGCTAAGAATTCAGAACTCAGTTATCAGAACTCAGAATTCAGAATTCAGAACTCAGAACGCAGAACACAAAATTCAGAACTCAGTAGTCAGAACTAGAAACTGTGAACTCAGAATTTGTAACTCAGAATTCTGAACGCAATTGAAAAATTTGAACTCAGAACTCAGAATACAGTACTCAAGATTCAGACCTCAAAATTCAGAACTCGGCACTCACAAAATGTAATTCACAACAAAATCTCAAATCTCAGAATTCAAAACTCAGAAAATAGAACTAACCACTCGGAATTCAAATTCAGATCTCAGAGTGTAGCACTTTGGATTGAGAACTCATTCCTCAGAACGCAGGACTCAGAACTCAGAATTCAGAAATTAGATTCATATCTCAGAACTCAGAACTCAGAATTCAGAACTCAGAGTTGAGAACTCAGCATGACAACTCAGTATTCAGATCTCGCAGTTCAGCAGACAGAATTGACAACTTAGAAATCAGAACACACAATACAGTGATCAGTATTCAGAATTCAGCACGCAGAACTCAAACTCACAATTCAGAACTCAGCACTCAGAACTCAGAATGCAGACCTCAGGAACCAGAACTCAGAGTTTACAACCCTGAATTCAGAACTCTAATTTCAGAACTCAATTTCATAACTCAGAACACAAGACTCAGAAGTCAGAACTCAGAATTCAGAACTCAAAACTCAGAACTCAGAACTCGATATTTAGACTTCAAAATAGAGCACTCAGATATTCGGACTCCTAACTCAGACAAAGAAGTCAGAGTTGAAATTTCAGAACTCAGAAGTCACAATTCGCAACACAGAATTTGTGACTAGGAATTCATAAATGAGGCTCAGTTCTCAAAATTCACAAATCAGAATTCAGAAATCCAAATTCAGAACCCAGAACACAGAATTCGGAACTCAGAACTCAAAATTCAGTACTCAGAATTCAGAACTCACAACTCACAACTCTGAATTCTGATTCTCAGAATCCACAACTCTGAATTCAGAATACAGGCTGCAGTTTACAACTCCGAACTCAGATCTCAGAACTAAGAGTTGAGAATTCATAACTCAGAACTCAGAATTCAGAAATGATGACTCAGAACTTGAATTCAGAACTCAGAAATCACAACTCAGTATTCAGAACCCAGAATTCATAACCCAGAATTCTCACCTTCGAATTCTGAACTCAGAATTCAAACTCGAATATCAGAACTGGGAAATGAGTATTTGGAACTCAGAATACGGACTTCATAACTTAGAATTCAGAACAAAGAACTCAGACATCAGAACTCAAGACTCATAACAAAGAACTCAGTTCTCAGCACTCAGAATTCAGAACACACAATTCAGAACTCAAAACGCAGAAATCAGAACTGTAACTCAGAATTGTGAAATCAGAACTCAGAATTCAGAACGCAATTGAGAACTTTGAAGTCAGAACTCAGAATAAATTCCTCACAATACGAGCTCAGAATCGGCGACTCAGAAATCAGAACTGAGATACAGATCTCAGAATTCAAAATTCAGAATTCAGGAGTCCGAATTCAGAACCGGAACACAGAATTCGGGACTCAGAACTCAAAATTCAGTACTCAGTACTCAGAACTCAGAAATCACCACTCTGAATTCTGGTCACAGAATTCACAACTCTGAAATCAGAATACAGACTGTAGAATTTAGACTCCGAACTCAGATCTAAGAGCTAAGAGTTGAGAATTCATAACTCAGTATTCAGAACTGGGAAATGAGAACTCAGAACTCAGATTTCACAGCTAAGAATTCAGAACTCAGTTATCAGAACTCAGAACTCAGAACGCAGAACACAAAATTCAGAACTCAGTAGTCAGAACTAGAAACTGTGAACTCAGAATTTGTAACTCAGAATTCTGAACGCAATTGAAAAATTTGAACTCAGAACTCAGAATACAGTACTCAAGATTCAGACCTCAAAATTCAGAACTCGGCACTCACAAAATGTAATTCACAACAAAATCTCAAATCTCAGAATTCAAAACTCAGAAAATAGAACTAACCACTCGGAATTCAAATTCAGATCTCAGAGTGTAGCACTTTGGATTGAGAACTCATTCCTCAGAACGCAGGACTCAGAACTCAGAATTCAGAAATTAGATTCATATCTCAGAACTCAGAACTCAGAATTCAGAACTCAGAGTTGAGAACTCAGCATGACAACTCAGTATTCAGATCTCGCAGTTCAGCACACAGAATTGACAACTTAGAAATCAGAACACACAATACAGTGATCAGTATTCAGAATTCAGCACGCAGAACTCAAACTCACAATTCAGAACTCAGCACTCAGAACTCAGAATGCAGACCTCAGGAACCAGAACTCAGAGTTTACAACCCTGAATTCAGAACTCTAATTTCAGAACTCAATTTCATAACTCAGAACACAAGACTCAGAAGTCAGAACTCAGAATTCAGAACTCAAAACTCAGAACTCAGAACTCGATATTTAGACTTCAAAATAGAGCACTCAGATATTCGGACTCCTAACTCAGACAAAGAAGTCAGAGTTGAAATTTCAGAACTCAGAAGTCACAATTCGCAACACAGAATTTGTGACTAGGAATTCATAAATGAGGCTCAGTTCTCAAAATTCACAAATCAGAATTCAGAAATCCAAATTCAGAACCCAGAACACAGAATTCGGAACTCAGAACTCAAAATTCAGTACTCAGAATTCAGAACTCACAACTCACAACTCTGAATTCTGATCTCAGAATCCACAACTCTGAATTCAGAATACAGGCTGCAGTTTACAACTCCGAACTCAGATCTCAGAACTAAGAGTTGAGAATTCATAACTCAGAACTCAGAATTCAGAAATGATGACTCAGAACTTGGAATTCAGAACTCAGAAATCACAACTCAGTATTCAGAACCCAGAATTCATAACCCAGAATTCTCACCTTCGAATTCTGAACTCAGAATTCAAACTCGAATATCAGAACTGGGAAATGAGTATTTGGAACTCAGAATACGGACTTCATAACTTAGAATTCAGAACAAAGAACTCAGACATCAGAACTCAAGACTCATAACAAAGAACTCAGTTCTCAGCACTCAGAATTCAGAACACACAATTCAGAACTCAAAACGCAGAAATCAGAACTGTAACTCAGAATTGTGAAATCAGAACTCAGAATTCAGAACGCAATTGAGAACTTTGAAGTCAGAACTCAGAATAAATTCCTCACAATACTAACTCAGAATCGGCGACTCAGAAATCAGAACTGAGATACAGATCTCAGAATTCAAAATTCAGAATTCAGAAGTCCGAATTCAGAACCGGAACACAGAATTCGGGACTCAGAACTCAAAATTCAGTACTCAGTACTCAGAACTCAGAAATCACCACTCTGAATTCTGGTCACAGAATTCACAACTCTGAAATCAGAATACAGACTGTAGAATTTAGACTCCGAACTCAGATCTAAGAGCTAAGAGTTGAGAATTCATAACTCAGTATTCAGAACTGGGAAATGAGAACTCAGAACTCAGATTTCACAGCTAAGAATTCAGAACTCAGTTATCAGAACTCAGAATTCAGAATTCAGAACTCAGAACGCAGAACACAAAATTCAGAACTCAGTAGTCAGAACTAGAAACTGTGAACTCAGAATTTGTAACTCAGAATTCTGAACGCAATTGAAAAATTTGAACTCAGAACTCAGAATACAGTACTCAAGATTCAGACCTCAAAATTCAGAACTCGGCACTCACAAAATGTAATTCACAACAAAATCTCAAATCTCAGAATTCAAAACTCAGAAAATAGAACTAACCACTCGGAATTCAAATTCAGATCTCAGAGTGTAGCACTTTGGATTGAGAACTCATTCCTCAGAACGCAGGACTCAGAACTCAGAATTCAGAAATTAGATTCATATCTCAGAACTCAGAACTCAGAATTCAGAACTCAGAGTTGAGAACTCAGCATGACAACTCAGTATTCAGATCTCGCAGTTCAGCAGACAGAATTGACAACTTAGAAATCAGAACACACAATACAGTGATCAGTATTCAGAATTCAGCACGCAGAACTCAAACTCACAATTCAGAACTCAGCACTCAGAACTCAGAATGCAGACCTCAGGAACCAGAACTCAGAGTTTACAACCCTGAATTCAGAACTCTAATTTCAGAACTCAATTTCATAACTCAGAACACAAGACTCAGAAGTCAGAACTCAGAATTCAGAACTCAAAACTCAGAACTCAGAACTCGATATTTAGACTTCAAAATAGAGCACTCAGATATTCGGACTCCTAACTCAGACAAAGAAGTCAGAGTTGAAATTTCAGAACTCAGAAGTCACAATTCGCAACACAGAATTTGTGACTAGGAATTCATAAATGAGGCTCAGTTCTCAAAATTCACAAATCAGAATTCAGAAATCCAAATTCAGAACCCAGAACACAGAATTCGGAACTCAGAACTCAAAATTCAGTACTCAGAATTCAGAACTCACAACTCACAACTCTGAATTCTGATCTCAGAATCCACAACTCTGAATTCAGAATACAGGCTGCAGTTTACAACTCCGAACTCAGATCTCAGAACTAAGAGTTGAGAATTCATAACTCAGAACTCAGAATTCAGAAATGATGACTCAGAACTTGGAATTCAGAACTCAGAAATCACAACTCAGTATTCAGAACCCAGAATTCATAACCCAGAATTCTCACCTTCGAATTCTGAACTCAGAATTCAAACTCGAATATCAGAACTGGGAAATGAGTATTTGGAACTCAGAATACGGACTTCATAACTTAGAATTCAGAACAAAGAACTCAGACATCAGAACTCAAGACTCATAACAAAGAACTCAGTTCTCAGCACTCAGAATTCAGAACACACAATTCAGAACTCAAAACGCAGAAATCAGAACTGTAACTCAGAATTGTGAAATCAGAACTCAGAATTCAGAACGCAATTGAGAACTTTGAAGTCAGAACTCAGAATAAATTCCTCACAATACGAGCTCAGAATCGGCGACTCAGAAATCAGAACTGAGATACAGATCTCAGAATTCAAAATTCAGAATTCAGGAGTCCGAATTCAGAACCGGAACACAGAATTCGGGACTCAGAACTCAAAATTCAGTACTCAGTACTCAGAACTCAGAAATCACCACTCTGAATTCTGGTCACAGAATTCACAACTCTGAAATCAGAATACAGACTGTAGAATTTAGACTCCGAACTCAGATCTAAGAGCTAAGAGTTGAGAATTCATAACTCAGTATTCAGAACTGGGAAATGAGAACTCAGAACTCAGATTTCACAGCTAAGAATTCAGAACTCAGTTATCAGAACTCAGAACTCAGAACGCAGAACACAAAATTCAGAACTCAGTAGTCAGAACTAGAAACTGTGAACTCAGAATTTGTAACTCAGAATTCTGAACGCAATTGAAAAATTTGAACTCAGAACTCAGAATACAGTACTCAAGATTCAGACCTCAAAATTCAGAACTCGGCACTCACAAAATGTAATTCACAACAAAATCTCAAATCTCAGAATTCAAAACTCAGAAAATAGAACTAACCACTCGGAATTCAAATTCAGATCTCAGAGTGTAGCACTTTGGATTGAGAACTCATTCCTCAGAACGCAGGACTCAGAACTCAGAATTCAGAAATTAGATTCATATCTCAGAACTCAGAACTCAGAATTCAGAACTCAGAGTTGAGAACTCAGCATGACAACTCAGTATTCAGATCTCGCAGTTCAGCAGACAGAATTGACAACTTAGAAATCAGAACACACAATACAGTGATCAGTATTCAGAATTCAGCACGCAGAACTCAAACTCACAATTCAGAACTCAGCACTCAGAACTCAGAATGCAGACCTCAGGAACCAGAACTCAGAGTTTACAACCCTGAATTCAGAACTCTAATTTCAGAACTCAATTTCATAACTCAGAACACAAGACTCAGAAGTCAGAACTCAGAATTCAGAACTCAAAACTCAGAACTCAGAACTCGATATTTAGACTTCAAAATAGAGCACTCAGATATTCGGACTCCTAACTCAGACAAAGAAGTCAGAGTTGAAATTTCAGAACTCAGAAGTCACAATTCGCAACACAGAATTTGTGACTAGGAATTCATAAATGAGGCTCAGTTCTCAAAATTCACAAATCAGAATTCAGAAATCCAAATTCAGAACCCAGAACACAGAATTCGGAACTCAGAACTCAAAATTCAGTACTCAGAATTCAGAACTCACAACTCACAACTCTGAATTCTGATCTCAGAATCCACAACTCTGAATTCAGAATACAGGCTGCAGTTTACAACTCCGAACTCAGATCTCAGAACTAAGAGTTGAGAATTCATAACTCAGAACTCAGAATTCAGAAATGATGACTCAGAACTTGGAATTCAGAACTCAGAAATCACAACTCAGTATTCAGAACCCAGAATTCATAACCCAGAATTCTCACCTTCGAATTCTGAACTCAGAATTCAAACTCGAATATCAGAACTGGGAAATGAGTATTTGGAACTCAGAATACGGACTTCATAACTTAGAATTCAGAACAAAGAACTCAGACATCAGAACTCAAGACTCATAACAAAGAACTCAGTTCTCAGCACTCAGAATTCAGAACACACAATTCAGAACTCAAAACGCAGAAATCAGAACTGTAACTCAGAATTGTGAAATCAGAACTCAGAA
Organism: Ochotona princeps; assembly: GCF_030435755.1. Lineage (NCBI taxonomy): Eukaryota > Metazoa > Chordata > Mammalia > Lagomorpha > Ochotonidae > Ochotona > Ochotona princeps. The sequence continues at coordinate 34,128,118 of NC_080866.1, read as the reverse complement.
TTCAGAACGCAATTGAGAACTTTGAAGTCAGAACTCAGAATAAATTCCTCACAATACGAGCTCAGAATCGGCGACTCAGAAATCAGAACTGAGATACAGATCTCAGAATTCAAAATTCAGAATTCAGGAGTCCGAATTCAGAACCGGAACACAGAATTCGGGACTCAGAACTCAAAATTCAGTACTCAGTACTCAGAACTCAGAAATCACCACTCTGAATTCTGGTCACAGAATTCACAACTCTGAAATCAGAATACAGACTGTAGAATTTAGACTCCGAACTCAGATCTAAGAGCTAAGAGTTGAGAATTCATAACTCAGTATTCAGAACTGGGAAATGAGAACTCAGAACTCAGATTTCACAGCTAAGAATTCAGAACTCAGTTATCAGAACTCAGAACTCAGAACGCAGAACACAAAATTCAGAACTCAGTAGTCAGAACTAGAAACTGTGAACTCAGAATTTGTAACTCAGAATTCTGAACGCAATTGAAAAATTTGAACTCAGAACTCAGAATACAGTACTCAAGATTCAGACCTCAAAATTCAGAACTCGGCACTCACAAAATGTAATTCACAACAAAATCTCAAATCTCAGAATTCAAAACTCAGAAAATAGAACTAACCACTCGGAATTCAAATTCAGATCTCAGAGTGTAGCACTTTGGATTGAGAACTCATTCCTCAGAACGCAGGACTCAGAACTCAGAATTCAGAAATTAGATTCATATCTCAGAACTCAGAACTCAGAATTCAGAACTCAGAGTTGAGAACTCAGCATGACAACTCAGTATTCAGATCTCGCAGTTCAGCACACAGAATTGACAACTTAGAAATCAGAACACACAATACAGTGATCAGTATTCAGAATTCAGCACGCAGAACTCAAACTCACAATTCAGAACTCAGCACTCAGAACTCAGAATGCAGACCTCAGGAACCAGAACTCAGAGTTTACAACCCTGAATTCAGAACTCTAATTTCAGAACTCAATTTCATAACTCAGAACACAAGACTCAGAAGTCAGAACTCAGAATTCAGAACTCAAAACTCAGAACTCAGAACTCGATATTTAGACTTCAAAATAGAGCACTCAGATATTCGGACTCCTAACTCAGACAAAGAAGTCAGAGTTGAAATTTCAGAACTCAGAAGTCACAATTCGCAACACAGAATTTGTGACTAGGAATTCATAAATGAGGCTCAGTTCTCAAAATTCACAAATCAGAATTCAGAAATCCAAATTCAGAACCCAGAACACAGAATTCGGAACTCAGAACTCAAAATTCAGTACTCAGAATTCAGAACTCACAACTCACAACTCTGAATTCTGATCTCAGAATCCACAACTCTGAATTCAGAATACAGGCTGCAGTTTACAACTCCGAACTCAGATCTCAGAACTAAGAGTTGAGAATTCATAACTCAGAACTCAGAATTCAGAAATGATGACTCAGAACTTGGAATTCAGAACTCAGAAATCACAACTCAGTATTCAGAACCCAGAATTCATAACCCAGAATTCTCACCTTCGAATTCTGAACTCAGAATTCAAACTCGAATATCAGAACTGGGAAATGAGTATTTGGAACTCAGAATACGGACTTCATAACTTAGAATTCAGAACAAAGAACTCAGACATCAGAACTCAAGACTCATAACAAAGAACTCAGTTCTCAGCACTCAGAATTCAGAACACACAATTCAGAACTCAAAACGCAGAAATCAGAACTGTAACTCAGAATTGTGAAATCAGAACTCAGAATTCAGAACGCAATTGAGAACTTTGAAGTCAGAACTCAGAATAAATTCCTCACAATACTAGCTCAGAATCGGCGACTCAGAAATCAGAACTGAGATACAGATCTCAGAATTCAAAATTCAGAATTCAGGAGTCCGAATTCAGAACCGGAACACAGAATTCGGGACTCAGAACTCAAAATTCAGTACTCAGTACTCAGAACTCAGAAATCACCACTCTGAATTCTGGTCACAGAATTCACAACTCTGAAATCAGAATACAGACTGTAGAATTTAGACTCCGAACTCAGATCTAAGAGCTAAGAGTTGAGAATTCATAACTCAGTATTCAGAACTGGGAAATGAGAACTCAGAACTCAGATTTCACAGCTAAGAATTCAGAACTCAGTTATCAGAACTCAGAACTCAGAACGCAGAACACAAAATTCAGAACTCAGTAGTCAGAACTAGAAACTGTGAACTCAGAATTCTGAACTCAGAATTCTGAACGCAATTGAAAAATTTGAACTCAGAACTCAGAATACAGTACTCAAGATTCAGACCTCAAAATTCAGAACTCGGCACTCACAAAATGTAATTCACAACAAAATCTCAAATCTCAGAATTCAAAACTCAGAAAATAGAACTAACCACTCGGAATTCAAATTCAGATCTCAGAGTGTAGCACTTTGGATTGAGAACTCATTCCTCAGAACGCAGGACTCAGAACTCAGAATTCAGAAATTAGATTCATATCTCAGAACTCAGAACTCAGAATTCAGAACTCAGAGTTGAGAACTCAGCATGACAACTCAGTATTCAGATCTCGCAGTTCAGCACACAGAATTGACAACTTAGAAATCAGAACACACAATACAGTGATCAGTATTCAGAATTCAGCACGCAGAACTCAAACTCACAATTCAGAACTCAGCACTCAGAACTCAGAATGCAGACCTCAGGAACCAGAACTCAGAGTTTACAACCCTGAATTCAGAACTCTAATTTCAGAACTCAATTTCATAACTCAGAACACAAGACTCAGAAGTCAGAACTCAGAATTCAGAACTCAAAACTCAGAACTCAGAACTCGATATTTAGACTTCAAAATAGAGCACTCAGATATTCGGACTCCTAACTCAGACAAAGAAGTCAGAGTTGAAATTTCAGAACTCAGAAGTCACAATTCGCAACACAGAATTTGTGACTAGGAATTCATAAATGAGGCTCAGTTCTCAAAATTCACAAATCAGAATTCAGAAATCCAAATTCAGAACCCAGAACACAGAATTCGGAACTCAGAACTCAAAATTCAGTACTCAGAATTCAGAACTCACAACTCACAACTCTGAATTCTGATCTCAGAATCCACAACTCTGAATTCAGAATACAGGCTGCAGTTTACAACTCCGAACTCAGATCTCAGAACTAAGAGTTGAGAATTCATAACTCAGAACTCAGAATTCAGAAATGATGACTCAGAACTTGGAATTCAGAACTCAGAAATCACAACTCAGTATTCAGAACCCAGAATTCATAACCCAGAATTCTCACCTTCGAATTCTGAACTCAGAATTCAAACTCGAATATCAGAACTGGGAAATGAGTATTTGGAACTCAGAATACGGACTTCATAACTTACAATTCAGAACAAAGAACTCAGACATCAGAACTCAAGACTCATAACAAAGAACTCAGTTCTCAGCACTCAGAATTCAGAACACACAATTCAGAACTCAAAACGCAGAAATCAGAACTGTAACTCAGAATTGTGAAATCAGAACTCAGAATTCAGAACGCAATTGAGAACTTTGAAGTCAGAACTCAGAATAAATTCCTCACAATACTAGCTCAGAATCGGCGACTCAGAAATCAGAACTGAGATACAGATCTCAGAATTCAAAATTCAGAATTCAGGAGTCCGAATTCAGAACCGGAACACAGAATTCGGGACTCAGAACTCAAAATTCAGTACTCAGTACTCAGAACTCAGAAATCACCACTCTGAATTCTGGTCACAGAATTCACAACTCTGAAATCAGAATACAGACTGTAGAATTTAGACTCCGAACTCAGATCTAAGAGCTAAGAGTTGAGAATTCATAACTCAGTATTCAGAACTGGGAAATGAGAACTCAGAACTCAGATTTCACAGCTAAGAATTCAGAACTCAGTTATCAGAACTCAGAATTCAGAATTCAGAACTCAGAACGCAGAACACAAAATTCAGAACTCAGTAGTCAGAACTAGAAACTGTGAACTCAGAATTTGTAACTCAGAATTCTGAACGCAATTGAAAAATTTGAACTCAGAACTCAGAATACAGTACTCAAGATTCAGACCTCAAAATTCAGAACTCGGCACTCACAAAATGTAATTCACAACAAAATCTCAAATCTCAGAATTCAAAACTCAGAAAATAGAACTAACCACTCGGAATTCAAATTCAGATCTCAGAGTGTAGCACTTTGGATTGAGAACTCATTCCTCAGAACGCAGGACTCAGAACTCAGAATTCAGAAATTAGATTCATATCTCAGAACTCAGAACTCAGAATTCAGAACTCAGAGTTGAGAACTCAGCATGACAACTCAGTATTCAGATCTCGCAGTTCAGCACACAGAATTGACAACTTAGAAATCAGAACACACAATACAGTGATCAGTATTCAGAATTCAGCACGCAGAACTCAAACTCACAATTCAGAACTCAGCACTCAGAACTCAGAATGCAGACCTCAGGAACCAGAACTCAGAGTTTACAACCCTGAATTCAGAACTCTAATTTCAGAACTCAATTTCATAACTCAGAACACAAGACTCAGAAGTCAGAACTCAGAATTCAGAACTCAAAACTCAGAACTCAGAACTCGATATTTAGACTTCAAAATAGAGCACTCAGATATTCGGACTCCTAACTCAGACAAAGAAGTCAGAGTTGAAATTTCAGAACTCAGAAGTCACAATTCGCAACACAGAATTTGTGACTAGGAATTCATAAATGAGGCTCAGTTCTCAAAATTCACAAATCAGAATTCAGAAATCCAAATTCAGAACCCAGAACACAGAATTCGGAACTCAGAACTCAAAATTCAGTACTCAGAATTCAGAACTCACAACTCACAACTCTGAATTCTGATCTCAGAATCCACAACTCTGAATTCAGAATACAGGCTGCAGTTTACAACTCCGAACTCAGATCTCAGAACTAAGAGTTGAGAATTCATAACTCAGAACTCAGAATTCAGAAATGATGACTCAGAACTTGGAATTCAGAACTCAGAAATCACAACTCAGTATTCAGAACCCAGAATTCATAACCCAGAATTCTCACCTTCGAATTCTGAACTCAGAATTCAAACTCGAATATCAGAACTGGGAAATGAGTATTTGGAACTCAGAATACGGACTTCATAACTTACAATTCAGAACAAAGAACTCAGACATCAGAACTCAAGACTCATAACAAAGAACTCAGTTCTCAGCACTCAGAATTCAGAACACACAATTCAGAACTCAAAACGCAGAAATCAGAACTGTAACTCAGAATTGTGAAATCAGAACTCAGAATTCAGAACGCAATTGAGAACTTTGAAGTCAGAACTCAGAATAAATTCCTCACAATACTAGCTCAGAATCGGCGACTCAGAAATCAGAACTGAGATACAGATCTCAGAATTCAAAATTCAGAATTCAGGAGTCCGAATTCAGAACCGGAACACAGAATTCGGGACTCAGAACTCAAAATTCAGTACTCAGTACTCAGAACTCAGAAATCACCACTCTGAATTCTGGTCACAGAATTCACAACTCTGAAATCAGAATACAGACTGTAGAATTTAGACTCCGAACTCAGATCTAAGAGCTAAGAGTTGAGAATTCATAACTCAGTATTCAGAACTGGGAAATGAGAACTCAGAACTCAGATTTCACAGCTAAGAATTCAGAACTCAGTTATCAGAACTCAGAACTCAGAACGCAGAACACAAAATTCAGAACTCAGTAGTCAGAACTAGAAACTGTGAACTCAGAATTTGTAACTCAGAATTCTGAACGCAATTGAAAAATTTGAACTCAGAACTCAGAATACAGTACTCAAGATTCAGACCTCAAAATTCAGAACTCGGCACTCACAAAATGTAATTCACAACAAAATCTCAAATCTCAGAATTCAAAACTCAGAAAATAGAACTAACCACTCGGAATTCAAATTCAGATCTCAGAGTGTAGCACTTTGGATTGAGAACTCATTCCTCAGAACGCAGGACTCAGAACTCAGAATTCAGAAATTAGATTCATATCTCAGAACTCAGAACTCAGAATTCAGAACTCAGAGTTGAGAACTCAGCATGACAACTCAGTATTCAGATCTCGCAGTTCAGCACACAGAATTGACAACTTAGAAATCAGAACACACAATACAGTGATCAGTATTCAGAATTCAGCACGCAGAACTCAAACTCACAATTCAGAACTCAGCACTCAGAACTCAGAATGCAGACCTCAGGAACCAGAACTCAGAGTTTACAACCCTGAATTCAGAACTCTAATTTCAGAACTCAATTTCATAACTCAGAACACAAGACTCAGAAGTCAGAACTCAGAATTCAGAACTCAAAACTCAGAACTCAGAACTCGATATTTAGACTTCAAAATAGAGCACTCAGATATTCGGACTCCTAACTCAGACAAAGAAGTCAGAGTTGAAATTTCAGAACTCAGAAGTCACAATTCGCAACACAGAATTTGTGACTAGGAATTCATAAATGAGGCTCAGTTCTCAAAATTCACAAATCAGAATTCAGAAATCCAAATTCAGAACCCAGAACACAGAATTCGGAACTCAGAACTCAAAATTCAGTACTCAGAATTCAGAACTCACAACTCACAACTCTGAATTCTGATCTCAGAATCCACAACTCTGAATTCAGAATACAGGCTGCAGTTTACAACTCCGAACTCAGATCTCAGAACTAAGAGTTGAGAATTCATAACTCAGAACTCAGAATTCAGAAATGATGACTCAGAACTTGGAATTCAGAACTCAGAAATCACAACTCAGTATTCAGAACCCAGAATTCATAACCCAGAATTCTCACCTTCGAATTCTGAACTCAGAATTCAAACTCGAATAGCAGAACTGGGAAATGAGTATTTGGAACTCAGAATACGGACTTCATAACTTACAATTCAGAACAAAGAACTCAGACATCAGAACTCAAGACTCATAACAAAGAACTCAGTTCTCAGCACTCAGAATTCAGAACACACAATTCAGAACTCAAAACGCAGAAATCAGAACTGTAACTCAGAATTGTGAAATCAGAACTCAGAATTCAGAACGCAATTGAGAACTTTGAAGTCAGAACTCAGAATAAATTCCTCACAATACTAGCTCAGAATCGGCGACTCAGAAATCAGAACTGAGATACAGATCTCAGAATTCAAAATTCAGAATTCAGGAGTCCGAATTCAGAACCGGAACACAGAATTCGGGACTCAGAACTCAAAATTCAGTACTCAGTACTCAGAACTCAGAAATCACCACTCTGAATTCTGGTCACAGAATTCACAACTCTGAAATCAGAATACAGACTGTAGAATTTAGACTCCGAACTCAGATCTAAGAGCTAAGAGTTGAGAATTCATAACTCAGTATTCAGAACTGGGAAATGAGAACTCAGAACTCAGATTTCACAGCTAAGAATTCAGAACTCAGTTATCAGAACTCAGAACTCAGAACGCAGAACACAAAATTCAGAACTCAGTAGTCAGAACTAGAAACTGTGAACTCAGAATTTGTAACTCAGAATTCTGAACGCAATTGAAAAATTTGAACTCAGAACTCAGAATACAGTACTCAAGATTCAGACCTCAAAATTCAGAACTCGGCACTCACAAAATGTAATTCACAACAAAATCTCAAATCTCAGAATTCAAAACTCAGAAAATAGAACTAACCACTCGGAATTCAAATTCAGATCTCAGAGTGTAGCACTTTGGATTGAGAACTCATTCCTCAGAACGCAGGACTCAGAACTCAGAATTCAGAAATTAGATTCATATCTCAGAACTCAGAACTCAGAATTCAGAACTCAGAGTTGAGAACTCAGCATGACAACTCAGTATTCAGATCTCGCAGTTCAGCACACAGAATTGACAACTTAGAAATCAGAACACACAATACAGTGATCAGTATTCAGAATTCAGCACGCAGAACTCAAACTCACAATTCAGAACTCAGCACTCAGAACTCAGAATGCAGACCTCAGGAACCAGAACTCAGAGTTTACAACCCTGAATTCAGAACTCTAATTTCAGAACTCAATTTCATAACTCAGAACACAAGACTCAGAAGTCAGAACTCAGAATTCAGAACTCAAAACTCAGAACTCAGAACTCGATATTTAGACTTCAAAATAGAGCACTCAGATATTCGGACTCCTAACTCAGACAAAGAAGTCAGAGTTGAAATTTCAGAACTCAGAAGTCACAATTCGCAACACAGAATTTGTGACTAGGAATTCATAAATGAGGCTCAGTTCTCAAAATTCACAAATCAGAATTCAGAAATCCAAATTCAGAACCCAGAACACAGAATTCGGAACTCAGAACTCAAAATTCAGTACTCAGAATTCAGAACTCACAACTCACAACTCTGAATTCTGATCTCAGAATCCACAACTCTGAATTCAGAATACAGGCTGCAGTTTACAACTCCGAACTCAGATCTCAGAACTAAGAGTTGAGAATTCATAACTCAGAACTCAGAATTCAGAAATGATGACTCAGAACTTGGAATTCAGAACTCAGAAATCACAACTCAGTATTCAGAACCCAGAATTCATAACCCAGAATTCTCACCTTCGAATTCTGAACTCAGAATTCAAACTCGAATAGCAGAACTGGGAAATGAGTATTTGGAACTCAGAATACGGACTTCATAACTTACAATTCAGAACAAAGAACTCAGACATCAGAACTCAAGACTCATAACAAAGAACTCAGTTCTCAGCACTCAGAATTCAGAACACACAATTCAGAACTCAAAACGCAGAAATCAGAACTGTAACTCAGAATTGTGAAATCAGAACTCAGAATTCAGAACGCAATTGAGAACTTTGAAGTCAGAACTCAGAATAAATTCCTCACAATACTAGCTCAGAATCGGCGACTCAGAAATCAGAACTGAGATACAGATCTCAGAATTCAAAATTCAGAATTCAGGAGTCCGAATTCAGAACCGGAACACAGAATTCGGGACTCAGAACTCAAAATTCAGTACTCAGTACTCAGAACTCAGAAATCACCACTCTGAATTCTGGTCACAGAATTCACAACTCTGAAATCAGAATACAGACTGTAGAATTTAGACTCCGAACTCAGATCTAAGAGCTAAGAGTTGAGAATTCATAACTCAGTATTCAGAACTGGGAAATGAGAACTCAGAACTCAGATTTCACAGCTAAGAATTCAGAACTCAGTTATCAGAACTCAGAACTCAGAACGCAGAACACAAAATTCAGAACTCAGTAGTCAGAACTAGAAACTGTGAACTCAGAATTTGTAACTCAGAATTCTGAACGCAATTGAAAAATTTGAACTCAGAACTCAGAATACAGTACTCAAGATTCAGACCTCAAAATTCAGAACTCGGCACTCACAAAATGTAATTCACAACAAAATCTCAAATCTCAGAATTCAAAACTCAGAAAATAGAACTAACCACTCGGAATTCAAATTCAGATCTCAGAGTGTAGCACTTTGGATTGAGAACTCATTCCTCAGAACGCAGGACTCAGAACTCAGAATTCAGAAATTAGATTCATATCTCAGAACTCAGAACTCAGAATTCAGAACTCAGAGTTGAGAACTCAGCATGACAACTCAGTATTCAGATCTCGCAGTTCAGCACACAGAATTGACAACTTAGAAATCAGAACACACAATACAGTGATCAGTATTCAGAATTCAGCACGCAGAACTCAAACTCACAATTCAGAACTCAGCACTCAGAACTCAGAATGCAGACCTCAGGAACCAGAACTCAGAGTTTACAACCCTGAATTCAGAACTCTAATTTCAGAACTCAATTTCATAACTCAGAACACAAGACTCAGAAGTCAGAACTCAGAATTCAGAACTCAAAACTCAGAACTCAGAACTCGATATTTAGACTTCAAAATAGAGCACTCAGATATTCGGACTCCTAACTCAGACAAAGAAGTCAGAGTTGAAATTTCAGAACTCAGAAGTCACAATTCGCAACACAGAATTTGTGACTAGGAATTCATAAATGAGGCTCAGTTCTCAAAATTCACAAATCAGAATTCAGAAATCCAAATTCAGAACCCAGAACACAGAATTCGGAACTCAGAACTCAAAATTCAGTACTCAGAATTCAGAACTCACAACTCACAACTCTGAATTCTGATCTCAGAATCCACAACTCTGAATTCAGAATACAGGCTGCAGTTTACAACTCCGAACTCAGATCTCAGAACTAAGAGTTGAGAATTCATAACTCAGAACTCAGAATTCAGAAATGATGACTCAGAACTTGGAATTCAGAACTCAGAAATCACAACTCAGTATTCAGAACCCAGAATTCATAACCCAGAATTCTCACCTTCGAATTCTGAACTCAGAATTCAAACTCGAATATCAGAACTGGGAAATGAGTATTTGGAACTCAGAATACGGACTTCATAACTTACAATTCAGAACAAAGAACTCAGACATCAGAACTCAAGACTCATAACAAAGAACTCAGTTCTCAGCACTCAGAATTCAGAACACACAATTCAGAACTCAAAACGCAGAAATCAGAACTGTAACTCAGAATTGTGAAATCAGAACTCAGAATTCAGAACGCAATTGAGAACTTTGAAGTCAGAACTCAGAATAAATTCCTCACAATACTAGCTCAGAATCGGCGACTCAGAAATCAGAACTGAGATACAGATCTCAGAATTCAAAATTCAGAATTCAGGAGTCCGAATTCAGAACCGGAACACAGAATTCGGGACTCAGAACTCAAAATTCAGTACTCAGTACTCAGAACTCAGAAATCACCACTCTGAATTCTGGTCACAGAATTCACAACTCTGAAATCAGAATACAGACTGTAGAATTTAGACTCCGAACTCAGATCTAAGAGCTAAGAGTTGAGAATTCATAACTCAGTATTCAGAACTGGGAAATGAGAACTCAGAACTCAGATTTCACAGCTAAGAATTCAGAACTCAGTTATCAGAACTCAGAACTCAGAACGCAGAACACAAAATTCAGAACTCAGTAGTCAGAACTAGAAACTGTGAACTCAGAATTTGTAACTCAGAATTCTGAACGCAATTGAAAAATTTGAACTCAGAACTCAGAATACAGTACTCAAGATTCAGACCTCAAAATTCAGAACTCGGCACTCACAAAATGTAATTCACAACAAAATCTCAAATCTCAGAATTCAAAACTCAGAAAATAGAACTAACCACTCGGAATTCAAATTCAGATCTCAGAGTGTAGCACTTTGGATTGAGAACTCATTCCTCAGAACGCAGGACTCAGAACTCAGAATTCAGAAATTAGATTCATATCTCAGAACTCAGAACTCAGAATTCAGAACTCAGAGTTGAGAACTCAGCATGACAACTCAGTATTCAGATCTCGCAGTTCAGCACACAGAATTGACAACTTAGAAATCAGAACACACAATACAGTGATCAGTATTCAGAATTCAGCACGCAGAACTCAAACTCACAATTCAGAACTCAGCACTCAGAACTCAGAATGCAGACCTCAGGAACCAGAACTCAGAGTTTACAACCCTGAATTCAGAACTCTAATTTCAGAACTCAATTTCATAACTCAGAACACAAGACTCAGAAGTCAGAACTCAGAATTCAGAACTCAAAACTCAGAACTCAGAACTCGATATTTAGACTTCAAAATAGAGCACTCAGATATTCGGACTCCTAACTCAGACAAAGAAGTCAGAGTTGAAATTTCAGAACTCAGAAGTCACAATTCGCAACACAGAATTTGTGACTAGGAATTCATAAATGAGGCTCAGTTCTCAAAATTCACAAATCAGAATTCAGAAATCCAAATTCAGAACCCAGAACACAGAATTCGGAACTCAGAACTCAAAATTCAGTACTCAGAATTCAGAACTCACAACTCACAACTCTGAATTCTGATCTCAGAATCCACAACTCTGAATTCAGAATACAGGCTGCAGTTTACAACTCCGAACTCAGATCTCAGAACTAAGAGTTGAGAATTCATAACTCAGAACTCAGAATTCAGAAATGATGACTCAGAACTTGGAATTCAGAACTCAGAAATCACAACTCAGTATTCAGAACCCAGAATTCATAACCCAGAATTCTCACCTTCGAATTCTGAACTCAGAATTCAAACTCGAATAGCAGAACTGGGAAATGAGTATTTGGAACTCAGAATACGGACTTCATAACTTACAATTCAGAACAAAGAACTCAGACATCAGAACTCAAGACTCATAACAAAGAACTCAGTTCTCAGCACTCAGAATTCAGAACACACAATTCAGAACTCAAAACGCAGAAATCAGAACTGTAACTCAGAATTGTGAAATCAGAACTCAGAATTCAGAACGCAATTGAGAACTTTGAAGTCAGAACTCAGAATAAATTCCTCACAATACTAGCTCAGAATCGGCGACTCAGAAATCAGAACTGAGATACAGATCTCAGAATTCAAAATTCAGAATTCAGGAGTCCGAATTCAGAACCGGAACACAGAATTCGGGACTCAGAACTCAAAATTCAGTACTCAGTACTCAGAACTCAGAAATCACCACTCTGAATTCTGGTCACAGAATTCACAACTCTGAAATCAGAATACAGACTGTAGAATTTAGACTCCGAACTCAGATCTAAGAGCTAAGAGTTGAGAATTCATAACTCAGTATTCAGAACTGGGAAATGAGAACTCAGAACTCAGATTTCACAGCTAAGAATTCAGAACTCAGTTATCAGAACTCAGAACTCAGAACGCAGAACACAAAATTCAGAACTCAGTAGTCAGAACTAGAAACTGTGAACTCAGAATTTGTAACTCAGAATTCTGAACGCAATTGAAAAATTTGAACTCAGAACTCAGAATACAGTACTCAAGATTCAGACCTCAAAATTCAGAACTCGGCACTCACAAAATGTAATTCACAACAAAATCTCAAATCTCAGAATTCAAAACTCAGAAAATAGAACTAACCACTCGGAATTCAAATTCAGATCTCAGAGTGTAGCACTTTGGATTGAGAACTCATTCCTCAGAACGCAGGACTCAGAACTCAGAATTCAGAAATTAGATTCATATCTCAGAACTCAGAACTCAGAATTCAGAACTCAGAGTTGAGAACTCAGCATGACAACTCAGTATTCAGATCTCGCAGTTCAGCACACAGAATTGACAACTTAGAAATCAGAACACACAATACAGTGATCAGTATTCAGAATTCAGCACGCAGAACTCAAACTCACAATTCAGAACTCAGCACTCAGAACTCAGAATGCAGACCTCAGGAACCAGAACTCAGAGTTTACAACCCTGAATTCAGAACTCTAATTTCAGAACTCAATTTCATAACTCAGAACACAAGACTCAGAAGTCAGAACTCAGAATTCAGAACTCAAAACTCAGAACTCAGAACTCGATATTTAGACTTCAAAATAGAGCACTCAGATATTCGGACTCCTAACTCAGACAAAGAAGTCAGAGTTGAAATTTCAGAACTCAGAAGTCACAATTCGCAACACAGAATTTGTGACTAGGAATTCATAAATGAGGCTCAGTTCTCAAAATTCACAAATCAGAATTCAGAAATCCAAATTCAGAACCCAGAACACAGAATTCGGAACTCAGAACTCAAAATTCAGTACTCAGAATTCAGAACTCACAACTCACAACTCTGAATTCTGATCTCAGAATCCACAACTCTGAATTCAGAATACAGGCTGCAGTTTACAACTCCGAACTCAGATCTCAGAACTAAGAGTTGAGAATTCATAACTCAGAACTCAGAATTCAGAAATGATGACTCAGAACTTGGAATTCAGAACTCAGAAATCACAACTCAGTATTCAGAACCCAGAATTCATAACCCAGAATTCTCACCTTCGAATTCTGAACTCAGAATTCAAACTCGAATAGCAGAACTGGGAAATGAGTATTTGGAACTCAGAATACGGACTTCATAACTTACAATTCAGAACAAAGAACTCAGACATCAGAACTCAAGACTCATAACAAAGAACTCAGTTCTCAGCACTCAGAATTCAGAACACACAATTCAGAACTCAAAACGCAGAAATCAGAACTGTAACTCAGAATTGTGAAATCAGAACTCAGAATTCAGAACGCAATTGAGAACTTTGAAGTCAGAACTCAGAATAAATTCCTCACAATACGAGCTCAGAATCGGCGACTCAGAAATCAGAACTGAGATACAGATCTCAGAATTCAAAATTCAGAATTCAGGAGTCCGAATTCAGAACCGGAACACAGAATTCGGGACTCAGAACTCAAAATTCAGTACTCAGTACTCAGAACTCAGAAATCACCACTCTGAATTCTGGTCACAGAATTCACAACTCTGAAATCAGAATACAGACTGTAGAATTTAGACTCCGAACTCAGATCTAAGAGCTAAGAGTTGAGAATTCATAACTCAGTATTCAGAACTGGGAAATGAGAACTCAGAACTCAGATTTCACAGCTAAGAATTCAGAACTCAGTTATCAGAACTCAGAACTCAGAACGCAGAACACAAAATTCAGAACTCAGTAGTCAGAACTAGAAACTGTGAACTCAGAATTTGTAACTCAGAATTCTGAACGCAATTGAAAAATTTGAACTCAGAACTCAGAATACAGTACTCAAGATTCAGACCTCAAAATTCAGAACTCGGCACTCACAAAATGTAATTCACAACAAAATCTCAAATCTCAGAATTCAAAACTCAGAAAATAGAACTAACCACTCGGAATTCAAATTCAGATCTCAGAGTGTAGCACTTTGGATTGAGAACTCATTCCTCAGAACGCAGGACTCAGAACTCAGAATTCAGAAATTAGATTCATATCTCAGAACTCAGAACTCAGAATTCAGAACTCAGAGTTGAGAACTCAGCATGACAACTCAGTATTCAGATCTCGCAGTTCAGCACACAGAATTGACAACTTAGAAATCAGAACACACAATACAGTGATCAGTATTCAGAATTCAGCACGCAGAACTCAAACTCACAATTCAGAACTCAGCACTCAGAACTCAGAATGCAGACCTCAGGAACCAGAACTCAGAGTTTACAACCCTGAATTCAGAACTCTAATTTCAGAACTCAATTTCATAACTCAGAACACAAGACTCAGAAGTCAGAACTCAGAATTCAGAACTCAAAACTCAGAACTCAGAACTCGATATTTAGACTTCAAAATAGAGCACTCAGATATTCGGACTCCTAACTCAGACAAAGAAGTCAGAGTTGAAATTTCAGAACTCAGAAGTCACAATTCGCAACACAGAATTTGTGACTAGGAATTCATAAATGAGGCTCAGTTCTCAAAATTCACAAATCAGAATTCAGAAATCCAAATTCAGAACCCAGAACACAGAATTCGGAACTCAGAACTCAAAATTCAGTACTCAGAATTCAGAACTCACAACTCACAACTCTGAATTCTGATCTCAGAATCCACAACTCTGAATTCAGAATACAGGCTGCAGTTTACAACTCCGAACTCAGATCTCAGAACTAAGAGTTGAGAATTCATAACTCAGAACTCAGAATTCAGAAATGATGACTCAGAACTTGGAATTCAGAACTCAGAAATCACAACTCAGTATTCAGAACCCAGAATTCATAACCCAGAATTCTCACCTTCGAATTCTGAACTCAGAATTCAAACTCGAATATCAGAACTGGGAAATGAGTATTTGGAACTCAGAATACGGACTTCATAACTTACAATTCAGAACAAAGAACTCAGACATCAGAACTCAAGACTCATAACAAAGAACTCAGTTCTCAGCACTCAGAATTCAGAACACACAATTCAGAACTCAAAACGCAGAAATCAGAACTGTAACTCAGAATTGTGAAATCAGAACTCAGAATTCAGAACGCAATTGAGAACTTTGAAGTCAGAACTCAGAATAAATTCCTCACAATACGAGCTCAGAATCGGCGACTCAGAAATCAGAACTGAGATACAGATCTCAGAATTCAAAATTCAGAATTCAGAAGTCCGAATTCAGAACCGGAACACAGAATTCGGGACTCAGAACTCAAAATTCAGTACTCAGTACTCAGAAATCAGAAATCACCACTCTGAATTCTGGTCACAGAATTCACAACTCTGAAATCAGAATACAGACTGTAGAATTTAGACTCCGAACTCAGATCTAAGAGCTAAGAGTTGAGAATTCATAACTCAGTATTCAGAACTGGGAAATGAGAACTCAGAACTCAGATTTCACAGCTAAGAATTCAGAACTCAGTTATCAGAACTCAGAATTCAGAATTCAGAACTCAGAACGCAGAACACAAAATTCAGAACTCAGTAGTCAGAACTAGAAACTGTGAACTCAGAATTTGTAACTCAGAATTCTGAACGCAATTGAAAAATTTGAACTCAGAACTCAGAATACAGTACTCAAGATTCAGACCTCAAAATTCAGAACTCGGCACTCACAAAATGTAATTCACAACAAAATCTCAAATCTCAGAATTCAAAACTCAGAAAATAGAACTAACCACTCGGAATTCAAATTCAGATCTCAGAGTGTAGCACTTTGGATTGAGAACTCATTCCTCAGAACGCAGGACTCAGAACTCAGAATTCAGAAATTAGATTCATATCTCAGAACTCAGAACTCAGAATTCAGAACTCAGAGTTGAGAACTCAGCATGACAACTCAGTATTCAGATCTCGCAGTTCAGCACACAGAATTGACAACTTAGAAATCAGAACACACAATACAGTGATCAGTATTCAGAATTCAGCACGCAGAACTCAAACTCACAATTCAGAACTCAGCACTCAGAACTCAGAATGCAGACCTCAGGAACCAGAACTCAGAGTTTACAACCCTGAATTCAGAACTCTAATTTCAGAACTCAATTTCATAACTCAGAACACAAGACTCAGAAGTCAGAACTCAGAATTCAGAACTCAAAACTCAGAACTCAGAACTCGATATTTAGACTTCAAAATAGAGCACTCAGATATTCGGACTCCTAACTCAGACAAAGAAGTCAGAGTTGAAATTTCAGAACTCAGAAGTCACAATTCGCAACACAGAATTTGTGACTAGGAATTCATAAATGAGGCTCAGTTCTCAAAATTCACAAATCAGAATTCAGAAATCCAAATTCAGAACCCAGAACACAGAATTCGGAACTCAGAACTCAAAATTCAGTACTCAGAATTCAGAACTCACAACTCACAACTCTGAATTCTGATCTCAGAATCCACAACTCTGAATTCAGAATACAGGCTGCAGTTTACAACTCCGAACTCAGATCTCAGAACTAAGAGTTGAGAATTCATAACTCAGAACTCAGAATTCAGAAATGATGACTCAGAACTTGGAATTCAGAACTCAGAAATCACAACTCAGTATTCAGAACCCAGAATTCATAACCCAGAATTCTCACCTTCGAATTCTGAACTCAGAATTCAAACTCGAATATCAGAACTGGGAAATGAGTATTTGGAACTCAGAATACGGACTTCATAACTTACAATTCAGAACAAAGAACTCAGACATCAGAACTCAAGACTCATAACAAAGAACTCAGTTCTCAGCACTCAGAATTCAGAACACACAATTCAGAACTCAAAACGCAGAAATCAGAACTGTAACTCAGAATTGTGAAATCAGAACTCAGAATTCAGAACGCAATTGAGAACTTTGAAGTCAGAACTCAGAATAAATTCCTCACAATACGAGCTCAGAATCGGCGACTCAGAAATCAGAACTGAGATACAGATCTCAGAATTCAAAATTCAGAATTCAGGAGTCCGAATTCAGAACCGGAACACAGAATTCGGGACTCAGAACTCAAAATTCAGTACTCAGTACTCAGAACTCAGAAATCACCACTCTGAATTCTGGTCACAGAATTCACAACTCTGAAATCAGAATACAGACTGTAGAATTTAGACTCCGAACTCAGATCTAAGAGCTAAGAGTTGAGAATTCATAACTCAGTATTCAGAACTGGGAAATGAGAACTCAGAACTCAGATTTCACAGCTAAGAATTCAGAACTCAGTTATCAGAACTCAGAATTCAGAATTCAGAACTCAGAACGCAGAACACAAAATTCAGAACTCAGTAGTCAGAACTAGAAACTGTGAACTCAGAATTTGTAACTCAGAATTCTGAACGCAATTGAAAAATTTGAACTCAGAACTCAGAATACAGTACTCAAGATTCAGACCTCAAAATTCAGAACTCGGCACTCACAAAATGTAATTCACAACAAAATCTCAAATCTCAGAATTCAAAACTCAGAAAATAGAACTAACCACTCGGAATTCAAAT
Source organism: Ochotona princeps (assembly GCF_030435755.1). Lineage (NCBI taxonomy): Eukaryota > Metazoa > Chordata > Mammalia > Lagomorpha > Ochotonidae > Ochotona > Ochotona princeps. The sequence continues at coordinate 34,109,784 of NC_080866.1, read as the reverse complement.
TCAGATCTCAGAGTGTAGCACTTTGGATTGAGAACTCATTCCTCAGAACGCAGGACTCAGAACTCAGAATTCAGAAATTAGATTCATATCTCAGAACTCAGAACTCAGAATTCAGAACTCAGAGTTGAGAACTCAGCATGACAACTCAGTATTCAGATCTCGCAGTTCAGCACACAGAATTGACAACTTAGAAATCAGAACACACAATACAGTGATCAGTATTCAGAATTCAGCACGCAGAACTCAAACTCACAATTCAGAACTCAGCACTCAGAACTCAGAATGCAGACCTCAGGAACCAGAACTCAGAGTTTACAACCCTGAATTCAGAACTCTAATTTCAGAACTCAATTTCATAACTCAGAACACAAGACTCAGAAGTCAGAACTCAGAATTCAGAACTCAAAACTCAGAACTCAGAACTCGATATTTAGACTTCAAAATAGAGCACTCAGATATTCGGACTCCTAACTCAGACAAAGAAGTCAGAGTTGAAATTTCAGAACTCAGAAGTCACAATTCGCAACACAGAATTTGTGACTAGGAATTCATAAATGAGGCTCAGTTCTCAAAATTCACAAATCAGAATTCAGAAATCCAAATTCAGAACCCAGAACACAGAATTCGGAACTCAGAACTCAAAATTCAGTACTCAGAATTCAGAACTCACAACTCACAACTCTGAATTCTGATCTCAGAATCCACAACTCTGAATTCAGAATACAGGCTGCAGTTTACAACTCCGAACTCAGATCTCAGAACTAAGAGTTGAGAATTCATAACTCAGAACTCAGAATTCAGAAATGATGACTCAGAACTTGGAATTCAGAACTCAGAAATCACAACTCAGTATTCAGAACCCAGAATTCATAACCCAGAATTCTCACCTTCGAATTCTGAACTCAGAATTCAAACTCGAATATCAGAACTGGGAAATGAGTATTTGGAACTCAGAATACGGACTTCATAACTTACAATTCAGAACAAAGAACTCAGACATCAGAACTCAAGACTCATAACAAAGAACTCAGTTCTCAGCACTCAGAATTCAGAACACACAATTCAGAACTCAAAACGCAGAAATCAGAACTGTAACTCAGAATTGTGAAATCAGAACTCAGAATTCAGAACGCAATTGAGAACTTTGAAGTCAGAACTCAGAATAAATTCCTCACAATACGAGCTCAGAATCGGCGACTCAGAAATCAGAACTGAGATACAGATCTCAGAATTCAAAATTCAGAATTCAGAAGTCCGAATTCAGAACCGGAACACAGAATTCGGGACTCAGAACTCAAAATTCAGTACTCAGTACTCAGAACTCAGAAATCACCACTCTGAATTCTGGTCACAGAATTCACAACTCTGAAATCAGAATACAGACTGTAGAATTTAGACTCCGAACTCAGATCTAAGAGCTAAGAGTTGAGAATTCATAACTCAGTATTCAGAACTGGGAAATGAGAACTCAGAACTCAGATTTCACAGCTAAGAATTCAGAACTCAGTTATCAGAACTCAGAATTCAGAATTCAGAACTCAGAACGCAGAACACAAAATTCAGAACTCAGTAGTCAGAACTAGAAACTGTGAACTCAGAATTTGTAACTCAGAATTCTGAACGCAATTGAAAAATTTGAACTCAGAACTCAGAATACAGTACTCAAGATTCAGACCTCAAAATTCAGAACTCGGCACTCACAAAATGTAATTCACAACAAAATCTCAAATCTCAGAATTCAAAACTCAGAAAATAGAACTAACCACTCGGAATTCAAATTCAGATCTCAGAGTGTAGCACTTTGGATTGAGAACTCATTCCTCAGAACGCAGGACTCAGAACTCAGAATTCAGAAATTAGATTCATATCTCAGAACTCAGAACTCAGAATTCAGAACTCAGAGTTGAGAACTCAGCATGACAACTCAGTATTCAGATCTCGCAGTTCAGCACACAGAATTGACAACTTAGAAATCAGAACACACAATACAGTGATCAGTATTCAGAATTCAGCACGCAGAACTCAAACTCACAATTCAGAACTCAGCACTCAGAACTCAGAATGCAGACCTCAGGAACCAGAACTCAGAGTTTACAACCCTGAATTCAGAACTCTAATTTCAGAACTCAATTTCATAACTCAGAACACAAGACTCAGAAGTCAGAACTCAGAATTCAGAACTCAAAACTCAGAACTCAGAACTCGATATTTAGACTTCAAAATAGAGCACTCAGATATTCGGACTCCTAACTCAGACAAAGAAGTCAGAGTTGAAATTTCAGAACTCAGAAGTCACAATTCGCAACACAGAATTTGTGACTAGGAATTCATAAATGAGGCTCAGTTCTCAAAATTCACAAATCAGAATTCAGAAATCCAAATTCAGAACCCAGAACACAGAATTCGGAACTCAGAACTCAAAATTCAGTACTCAGAATTCAGAACTCACAACTCACAACTCTGAATTCTGATCTCAGAATCCACAACTCTGAATTCAGAATACAGGCTGCAGTTTACAACTCCGAACTCAGATCTCAGAACTAAGAGTTGAGAATTCATAACTCAGAACTCAGAATTCAGAAATGATGACTCAGAACTTGGAATTCAGAACTCAGAAATCACAACTCAGTATTCAGAACCCAGAATTCATAACCCAGAATTCTCACCTTCGAATTCTGAACTCAGAATTCAAACTCGAATATCAGAACTGGGAAATGAGTATTTGGAACTCAGAATACGGACTTCATAACTTACAATTCAGAACAAAGAACTCAGACATCAGAACTCAAGACTCATAACAAAGAACTCAGTTCTCAGCACTCAGAATTCAGAACACACAATTCAGAACTCAAAACGCAGGAATCAGAACTGTAACTCAGAATTGTGAAATCAGAACTCAGAATTCAGAACGCAATTGAGAACTTTGAAGTCAGAACTCAGAATAAATTCCTCACAATACGAGCTCAGAATCGGCGACTCAGAAATCAGAACTGAGATACAGATCTCAGAATTCAAAATTCAGAATTCAGAAGTCCGAATTCAGAACCGGAACACAGAATTCGGGACTCAGAACTCAAAATTCAGTACTCAGTACTCAGAACTCAGAAATCACCACTCTGAATTCTGGTCACAGAATTCACAACTCTGAAATCAGAATACAGACTGTAGAATTTAGACTCCGAACTCAGATCTAAGAGCTAAGAGTTGAGAATTCATAACTCAGTATTCAGAACTGGGAAATGAGAACTCAGAACTCAGATTTCACAGCTAAGAATTCAGAACTCAGTTATCAGAACTCAGAACTCAGAACGCAGAACACAAAATTCAGAACTCAGTAGTCAGAACTAGAAACTGTGAACTCAGAATTTGTAACTCAGAATTCTGAACGCAATTGAAAAATTTGAACTCAGAACTCAGAATACAGTACTCAAGATTCAGACCTCAAAATTCAGAACTCGGCACTCACAAAATGTAATTCACAACAAAATCTCAAATCTCAGAATTCAAAACTCAGAAAATAGAACTAACCACTCGGAATTCAAATTCAGATCTCAGAGTGTAGCACTTTGGATTGAGAACTCATTCCTCAGAACGCAGGACTCAGAACTCAGAATTCAGAAATTAGATTCATATCTCAGAACTCAGAACTCAGAATTCAGAACTCAGAGTTGAGAACTCAGCATGACAACTCAGTATTCAGATCTCGCAGTTCAGCACACAGAATTGACAACTTAGAAATCAGAACACACAATACAGTGATCAGTATTCAGAATTCAGCACGCAGAACTCAAACTCACAATTCAGAACTCAGCACTCAGAACTCAGAATGCAGACCTCAGGAACCAGAACTCAGAGTTTACAACCCTGAATTCAGAACTCTAATTTCAGAACTCAATTTCTTAACTCAGAACACAAGACTCAGAAGTCAGAACTCAGAATTCAGAACTCAAAACTCAGAACTCAGAACTCGATATTTAGACTTCAAAATAGAGCACTCAGATATTCGGACTCCTAACTCAGACAAAGAAGTCAGAGTTGAAATTTCAGAACTCAGAAGTCACAATTCGCAACACAGAATTTGTGACTAGGAATTCATAAATGAGGCTCAGTTCTCAAAATTCACAAATCAGAATTCAGAAATCCAAATTCAGAACCCAGAACACAGAATTCGGAACTCAGAACTCAAAATTCAGTACTCAGAATTCAGAACTCACAACTCACAACTCTGAATTCTGATCTCAGAATCCACAACTCTGAATTCAGAATACAGGCTGCAGTTTACAACTCCGAACTCAGATCTCAGAACTAAGAGTTGAGAATTCATAACTCAGAACTCAGAATTCAGAAATGATGACTCAGAACTTGGAATTCAGAACTCAGAAATCACAACTCAGTATTCAGAACCCAGAATTCATAACCCAGAATTCTCACCTTCGAATTCTGAACTCAGAATTCAAACTCGAATATCAGAACTGGGAAATGAGTATTTGGAACTCAGAATACGGACTTCATAACTTACAATTCAGAACAAAGAACTCAGACATCAGAACTCAAGACTCATAACAAAGAACTCAGTTCTCAGCACTCAGAATTCAGAACACACAATTCAGAACTCAAAACGCAGAAATCAGAACTGTAACTCAGAATTGTGAAATCAGAACTCAGAATTCAGAACGCAATTGAGAACTTTGAAGTCAGAACTCAGAATAAATTCCTCACAATACGAGCTCAGAATCGGCGACTCAGAAATCAGAACTGAGATACAGATCTCAGAATTCAAAATTCAGAATTCAGGAGTCCGAATTCAGAACCGGAACACAGAATTCGGGACTCAGAACTCAAAATTCAGTACTCAGTACTCAGAACTCAGAAATCACCACTCTGAATTCTGGTCACAGAATTCACAACTCTGAAATCAGAATACAGACTGTAGAATTTAGACTCCGAACTCAGATCTAAGAGCTAAGAGTTGAGAATTCATAACTCAGTATTCAGAACTGGGAAATGAGAACTCAGAACTCAGATTTCACAGCTAAGAATTCAGAACTCAGTTATCAGAACTCAGAATTCAGAATTCAGAACTCAGAACGCAGAACACAAAATTCAGAACTCAGTAGTCAGAACTAGAAACTGTGAACTCAGAATTTGTAACTCAGAATTCTGAACGCAATTGAAAAATTTGAACTCAGAACTCAGAATACAGTACTCAAGATTCAGACCTCAAAATTCAGAACTCGGCACTCACAAAATGTAATTCACAACAAAATCTCAAATCTCAGAATTCAAAACTCAGAAAATAGAACTAACCACTCAGAATTCAAATTCAGATCTCAGAGTGTAGCACTTTGGATTGAGAACTCATTCCTCAGAACGCAGGACTCAGAACTCAGAATTCAGAAATTAGATTCATATCTCAGAACTCAGAACTCAGAATTCAGAACTCAGAGTTGAGAACTCAGCATGACAACTCAGTATTCAGATCTCGCAGTTCAGCACACAGAATTGACAACTTAGAAATCAGAACACACAATACAGTGATCAGTATTCAGAATTCAGCACGCAGAACTCAAACTCACAATTCAGAACTCAGCACTCAGAACTCAGAATGCAGACCTCAGGAACCAGAACTCAGAGTTTACAACCCTGAATTCAGAACTCTAATTTCAGAACTCAATTTCATAACTCAGAACACAAGACTCAGAAGTCAGAACTCAGAATTCAGAACTCAAAACTCAGAACTCAGAACTCGATATTTAGACTTCAAAATAGAGCACTCAGATATTCGGACTCCTAACTCAGACAAAGAAGTCAGAGTTGAAATTTCAGAACTCAGAAGTCACAATTCGCAACACAGAATTTGTGACTAGGAATTCATAAATGAGGCTCAGTTCTCAAAATTCACAAATCAGAATTCAGAAATCCAAATTCAGAACCCAGAACACAGAATTCGGAACTCAGAACTCAAAATTCAGTACTCAGAATTCAGAACTCACAACTCACAACTCTGAATTCTGATCTCAGAATCCACAACTCTGAATTCAGAATACAGGCTGCAGTTTACAACTCCGAACTCAGATCTCAGAACTAAGAGTTGAGAATTCATAACTCAGAACTCAGAATTCAGAAATGATGACTCAGAACTTGGAATTCAGAACTCAGAAATCACAACTCAGTATTCAGAACCCAGAATTCATAACCCAGAATTCTCACCTTCGAATTCTGAACTCAGAATTCAAACTCGAATATCAGAACTGGGAAATGAGTATTTGGAACTCAGAATACGGACTTCATAACTTACAATTCAGAACAAAGAACTCAGACATCAGAACTCAAGACTCATAACAAAGAACTCAGTTCTCAGCACTCAGAATTCAGAACACACAATTCAGAACTCAAAACGCAGGAATCAGAACTGTAACTCAGAATTGTGAAATCAGAACTCAGAATTCAGAACGCAATTGAGAACTTTGAAGTCAGAACTCAGAATAAATTCCTCACAATACGAGCTCAGAATCGGCGACTCAGAAATCAGAACTGAGATACAGATCTCAGAATTCAAAATTCAGAATTCAGAAGTCCGAATTCAGAACCGGAACACAGAATTCGGGACTCAGAACTCAAAATTCAGTACTCAGTACTCAGAACTCAGAAATCACCACTCTGAATTCTGGTCACAGAATTCACAACTCTGAAATCAGAATACAGACTGTAGAATTTAGACTCCGAACTCAGATCTAAGAGCTAAGAGTTGAGAATTCATAACTCAGTATTCAGAACTGGGAAATGAGAACTCAGAACTCAGATTTCACAGCTAAGAATTCAGAACTCAGTTATCAGAACTCAGAACTCAGAACGCAGAACACAAAATTCAGAACTCAGTAGTCAGAACTAGAAACTGTGAACTCAGAATTTGTAACTCAGAATTCTGAACGCAATTGAAAAATTTGAACTCAGAACTCAGAATACAGTACTCAAGATTCAGACCTCAAAATTCAGAACTCGGCACTCACAAAATGTAATTCACAACAAAATCTCAAATCTCAGAATTCAAAACTCAGAAAATAGAACTAACCACTCGGAATTCAAATTCAGATCTCAGAGTGTAGCACTTTGGATTGAGAACTCATTCCTCAGAACGCAGGACTCAGAACTCAGAATTCAGAAATTAGATTCATATCTCAGAACTCAGAACTCAGAATTCAGAACTCAGAGTTGAGAACTCAGCATGACAACTCAGTATTCAGATCTCGCAGTTCAGCACACAGAATTGACAACTTAGAAATCAGAACACACAATACAGTGATCAGTATTCAGAATTCAGCACGCAGAACTCAAACTCACAATTCAGAACTCAGCACTCAGAACTCAGAATGCAGACCTCAGGAACCAGAACTCAGAGTTTACAACCCTGAATTCAGAACTCTAATTTCAGAACTCAATTTCTTAACTCAGAACACAAGACTCAGAAGTCAGAACTCAGAATTCAGAACTCAAAACTCAGAACTCAGAACTCGATATTTAGACTTCAAAATAGAGCACTCAGATATTCGGACTCCTAACTCAGACAAAGAAGTCAGAGTTGAAATTTCAGAACTCAGAAGTCACAATTCGCAACACAGAATTTGTGACTAGGAATTCATAAATGAGGCTCAGTTCTCAAAATTCACAAATCAGAATTCAGAAATCCAAATTCAGAACCCAGAACACAGAATTCGGAACTCAGAACTCAAAATTCAGTACTCAGAATTCAGAACTCACAACTCACAACTCTGAATTCTGATCTCAGAATCCACAACTCTGAATTCAGAATACAGGCTGCAGTTTACAACTCCGAACTCAGATCTCAGAACTAAGAGTTGAGAATTCATAACTCAGAACTCAGAATTCAGAAATGATGACTCAGAACTTGGAATTCAGAACTCAGAAATCACAACTCAGTATTCAGAACCCAGAATTCATAACCCAGAATTCTCACCTTCGAATTCTGAACTCAGAATTCAAACTCGAATATCAGAACTGGGAAATGAGTATTTGGAACTCAGAATACGGACTTCATAACTTACAATTCAGAACAAAGAACTCAGACATCAGAACTCAAGACTCATAACAAAGAACTCAGTTCTCAGCACTCAGAATTCAGAACACACAATTCAGAACTCAAAACGCAGAAATCAGAACTGTAACTCAGAATTGTGAAATCAGAACTCAGAATTCAGAACGCAATTGAGAACTTTGAAGTCAGAACTCAGAATAAATTCCTCACAATACGAGCTCAGAATCGGCGACTCAGAAATCAGAACTGAGATACAGATCTCAGAATTCAAAATTCAGAATTCAGGAGTCCGAATTCAGAACCGGAACACAGAATTCGGGACTCAGAACTCAAAATTCAGTACTCAGTACTCAGAACTCAGAAATCACCACTCTGAATTCTGGTCACAGAATTCACAACTCTGAAATCAGAATACAGACTGTAGAATTTAGACTCCGAACTCAGATCTAAGAGCTAAGAGTTGAGAATTCATAACTCAGTATTCAGAACTGGGAAATGAGAACTCAGAACTCAGATTTCACAGCTAAGAATTCAGAACTCAGTTATCAGAACTCAGAATTCAGAATTCAGAACTCAGAACGCAGAACACAAAATTCAGAACTCAGTAGTCAGAACTAGAAACTGTGAACTCAGAATTTGTAACTCAGAATTCTGAACGCAATTGAAAAATTTGAACTCAGAACTCAGAATACAGTACTCAAGATTCAGACCTCAAAATTCAGAACTCGGCACTCACAAAATGTAATTCACAACAAAATCTCAAATCTCAGAATTCAAAACTCAGAAAATAGAACTAACCACTCAGAATTCAAATTCAGATCTCAGAGTGTAGCACTTTGGATTGAGAACTCATTCCTCAGAACGCAGGACTCAGAACTCAGAATTCAGAAATTAGATTCATATCTCAGAACTCAGAACTCAGAATTCAGAACTCAGAGTTGAGAACTCAGCATGACAACTCAGTATTCAGATCTCGCAGTTCAGCACACAGAATTGACAACTTAGAAATCAGAACACACAATACAGTGATCAGTATTCAGAATTCAGCACGCAGAACTCAAACTCACAATTCAGAACTCAGCACTCAGAACTCAGAATGCAGACCTCAGGAACCAGAACTCAGAGTTTACAACCCTGAATTCAGAACTCTAATTTCAGAACTCAATTTCATAACTCAGAACACAAGACTCAGAAGTCAGAACTCAGAATTCAGAACTCAAAACTCAGAACTCAGAACTCGATATTTAGACTTCAAAATAGAGCACTCAGATATTCGGACTCCTAACTCAGACAAAGAAGTCAGAGTTGAAATTTCAGAACTCAGAAGTCACAATTCGCAACACAGAATTTGTGACTAGGAATTCATAAATGAGGCTCAGTTCTCAAAATTCACAAATCAGAATTCAGAAATCCAAATTCAGAACCCAGAACACAGAATTCGGAACTCAGAACTCAAAATTCAGTACTCAGAATTCAGAACTCACAACTCACAACTCTGAATTCTGATCTCAGAATCCACAACTCTGAATTCAGAATACAGGCTGCAGTTTACAACTCCGAACTCAGATCTCAGAACTAAGAGTTGAGAATTCATAACTCAGAACTCAGAATTCAGAAATGATGACTCAGAACTTGGAATTCAGAACTCAGAAATCACAACTCAGTATTCAGAACCCAGAATTCATAACCCAGAATTCTCACCTTCGAATTCTGAACTCAGAATTCAAACTCGAATATCAGAACTGGGAAATGAGTATTTGGAACTCAGAATACGGACTTCATAACTTACAATTCAGAACAAAGAACTCAGACATCAGAACTCAAGACTCATAACAAAGAACTCAGTTCTCAGCACTCAGAATTCAGAACACACAATTCAGAACTCAAAACGCAGAAATCAGAACTGTAACTCAGAATTGTGAAATCAGAACTCAGAATTCAGAACGCAATTGAGAACTTTGAAGTCAGAACTCAGAATAAATTCCTCACAATACGAGCTCAGAATCGGCGACTCAGAAATCAGAACTGAGATACAGATCTCAGAATTCAAAATTCAGAATTCAGGAGTCCGAATTCAGAACCGGAACACAGAATTCGGGACTCAGAACTCAAAATTCAGTACTCAGTACTCAGAACTCAGAAATCACCACTCTGAATTCTGGTCACAGAATTCACAACTCTGAAATCAGAATACAGACTGTAGAATTTAGACTCCAAACTCAGATCTAAGAGCTAAGAGTTGAGAATTCATAACTCAGTATTCAGAACTGGGAAATGAGAACTCAGAACTCAGATTTCACAGCTAAGAATTCAGAACTCAGTTATCAGAACTCAGAATTCAGAATTCAGAACTCAGAACGCAGAACACAAAATTCAGAACTCAGTAGTCAGAACTAGAAACTGTGAACTCAGAATTTGTAACTCAGAATTCTGAACGCAATTGAAAAATTTGAACTCAGAACTCAGAATACAGTACTCAAGATTCAGACCTCAAAATTCAGAACTCGGCACTCACAAAATGTAATTCACAACAAAATCTCAAATCTCAGAATTCAAAACTCAGAAAATAGAACTAACCACTCGGAATTCAAATTCAGATCTCAGAGTGTAGCACTTTGGATTGAGAACTCATTCCTCAGAACGCAGGACTCAGAACTCAGAATTCAGAAATTAGATTCATATCTCAGAACTCAGAACTCAGAATTCAGAACTCAGAGTTGAGAACTCAGCATGACAACTCAGTATTCAGATCTCGCAGTTCAGCACACAGAATTGACAACTTAGAAATCAGAACACACAATACAGTGATCAGTATTCAGAATTCAGCACGCAGAACTCAAACTCACAATTCAGAACTCAGCACTCAGAACTCAGAATGCAGACCTCAGGAACCAGAACTCAGAGTTTACAACCCTGAATTCAGAACTCTAATTTCAGAACTCAATTTCATAACTCAGAACACAAGACTCAGAAGTCAGAACTCAGAATTCAGAACTCAAAACTCAGAACTCAGAACTCGATATTTAGACTTCAAAATAGAGCACTCAGATATTCGGACTCCTAACTCAGACAAAGAAGTCAGAGTTGAAATTTCAGAACTCAGAAGTCACAATTCGCAACACAGAATTTGTGACTAGGAATTCATAAATGAGGCTCAGTTCTCAAAATTCACAAATCAGAATTCAGAAATCCAAATTCAGAACCCAGAACACAGAATTCGGAACTCAGAACTCAAAATTCAGTACTCAGAATTCAGAACTCACAACTCACAACTCTGAATTCTGATCTCAGAATCCACAACTCTGAATTCAGAATACAGGCTGCAGTTTACAACTCCGAACTCAGATCTCAGAACTAAGAGTTGAGAATTCATAACTCAGAACTCAGAATTCAGAAATGATGACTCAGAACTTGGAATTCAGAACTCAGAAATCACAACTCAGTATTCAGAACCCAGAATTCATAACCCAGAATTCTCACCTTCGAATTCTGAACTCAGAATTCAAACTCGAATATCAGAACTGGGAAATGAGTATTTGGAACTCAGAATACGGACTTCATAACTTACAATTCAGAACAAAGAACTCAGACATCAGAACTCAAGACTCATAACAAAGAACTCAGTTCTCAGCACTCAGAATTCAGAACACACAATTCAGAACTCAAAACGCAGAAATCAGAACTGTAACTCAGAATTGTGAAATCAGAACTCAGAATTCAGAACGCAATTGAGAACTTTGAAGTCAGAACTCAGAATAAATTCCTCACAATACGAGCTCAGAATCGGCGACTCAGAAATCAGAACTGAGATACAGATCTCAGAACTCAAAATTCAGAATTCAGGAGTCCGAATTCAGAACCGGAACACAGAATTCGGGACTCAGAACTCAAAATTCAGTACTCAGTACTCAGAACTCAGAAATCACCACTCTGAATTCTGGTCACAGAATTCACAACTCTGAAATCAGAATACAGACTGTAGAATTTAGACTCCAAACTCAGATCTAAGAGCTAAGAGTTGAGAATTCATAACTCAGTATTCAGAACTGGGAAATGAGAACTCAGAACTCAGATTTCACAGCTAAGAATTCAGAACTCAGTTATCAGAACTCAGAACTCAGAACGCAGAACACAAAATTCAGAACTCAGTAGTCAGAACTAGAAACTGTGAACTCAGAATTTGTAACTCAGAATTCTGAACGCAATTGAAAAATTTGAACTCAGAACTCAGAATACAGTACTCAAGATTCAGACCTCAAAATTCAGAACTCGGCACTCACAAAATGTAATTCACAACAAAATCTCAAATCTCAGAATTCAAAACTCAGAAAATAGAACTAACCACTCGGAATTCAAATTCAGATCTCAGAGTGTAGCACTTTGGATTGAGAACTCATTCCTCAGAACGCAGGACTCAGAACTCAGAATTCAGAAATTAGATTCATATCTCAGAACTCAGAACTCAGAATTCAGAACTCAGAGTTGAGAACTCAGCATGACAACTCAGTATTCAGATCTCGCAGTTCAGCACACAGAATTGACAACTTAGAAATCAGAACACACAATACAGTGATCAGTATTCAGAATTCAGCACGCAGAACTCAAACTCACAATTCAGAACTCAGCACTCAGAACTCAGAATGCAGACCTCAGGAACCAGAACTCAGAGTTTACAACCCTGAATTCAGAACTCTAATTTCAGAACTCAATTTCATAACTCAGAACACAAGACTCAGAAGTCAGAACTCAGAATTCAGAACTCAAAACTCAGAACTCAGAACTCGATATTTAGACTTCAAAATAGAGCACTCAGATATTCGGACTCCTAACTCAGACAAAGAAGTCAGAGTTGAAATTTCAGAACTCAGAAGTCACAATTCGCAACACAGAATTTGTGACTAGGAATTCATAAATGAGGCTCAGTTCTCAAAATTCACAAATCAGAATTCAGAAATCCAAATTCAGAACCCAGAACACAGAATTCGGAACTCAGAACTCAAAATTCAGTACTCAGAATTCAGAACTCACAACTCACAACTCTGAATTCTGATCTCAGAATCCACAACTCTGAATTCAGAATACAGGCTGCAGTTTACAACTCCGAACTCAGATCTCAGAACTAAGAGTTGAGAATTCATAACTCAGAACTCAGAATTCAGAAATGATGACTCAGAACTTGGAATTCAGAACTCAGAAATCACAACTCAGTATTCAGAACCCAGAATTCATAACCCAGAATTCTCACCTTCGAATTCTGAACTCAGAATTCAAACTCGAATAGCAGAACTGGGAAATGAGTATTTGGAACTCAGAATACGGACTTCATAACTTACAATTCAGAACAAAGAACTCAGACATCAGAACTCAAGACTCATAACAAAGAACTCAGTTCTCAGCACTCAGAATTCAGAACACACAATTCAGAACTCAAAACGCAGAAATCAGAACTGTAACTCAGAATTGTGAAATCAGAACTCAGAATTCAGAACGCAATTGAGAACTTTGAAGTCAGAACTCAGAATAAATTCCTCACAATACTAGCTCAGAATCGGCGACTCAGAAATCAGAACTGAGATACAGATCTCAGAATTCAAAATTCAGAATTCAGGAGTCCGAATTCAGAACCGGAACACAGAATTCGGGACTCAGAACTCAAAATTCAGTACTCAGTACTCAGAACTCAGAAATCACCACTCTGAATTCTGGTCACAGAATTCACAACTCTGAAATCAGAATACAGACTGTAGAATTTAGACTCCGAACTCAGATCTAAGAGCTAAGAGTTGAGAATTCATAACTCAGTATTCAGAACTGGGAAATGAGAACTCAGAACTCAGATTTCACAGCTAAGAATTCAGAACTCAGTTATCAGAACTCAGAATTCAGAATTCAGAACTCAGAACGCAGAACACAAAATTCAGAACTCAGTAGTCAGAACTAGAAACTGTGAACTCAGAATTTGTAACTCAGAATTCTGAACGCAATTGAAAAATTTGAACTCAGAACTCAGAATACAGTACTCAAGATTCAGACCTCAAAATTCAGAACTCGGCACTCACAAAATGTAATTCACAACAAAATCTCAAATCTCAGAATTCAAAACTCAGAAAATAGAACTAACCACTCGGAATTCAAATTCAGATCTCAGAGTGTAGCACTTTGGATTGAGAACTCATTCCTCAGAACGCAGGACTCAGAACTCAGAATTCAGAAATTAGATTCATATCTCAGAACTCAGAACTCAGAATTCAGAACTCAGAGTTGAGAACTCAGCATGACAACTCAGTATTCAGATCTCGCAGTTCAGCACACAGAATTGACAACTTAGAAATCAGAACACACAATACAGTGATCAGTATTCAGAATTCAGCACGCAGAACTCAAACTCACAATTCAGAACTCAGCACTCAGAACTCAGAATGCAGACCTCAGGAACCAGAACTCAGAGTTTACAACCCTGAATTCAGAACTCTAATTTCAGAACTCAATTTCATAACTCAGAACACAAGACTCAGAAGTCAGAACTCAGAATTCAGAACTCAAAACTCAGAACTCAGAACTCGATATTTAGACTTCAAAATAGAGCACTCAGATATTCGGACTCCTAACTCAGACAAAGAAGTCAGAGTTGAAATTTCAGAACTCAGAAGTCACAATTCGCAACACAGAATTTGTGACTAGGAATTCATAAATGAGGCTCAGTTCTCAAAATTCACAAATCAGAATTCAGAAATCCAAATTCAGAACCCAGAACACAGAATTCGGAACTCAGAACTCAAAATTCAGTACTCAGAATTCAGAACTCACAACTCACAACTCTGAATTCTGATCTCAGAATCCACAACTCTGAATTCAGAATACAGGCTGCAGTTTACAACTCCGAACTCAGATCTCAGAACTAAGAGTTGAGAATTCATAACTCAGAACTCAGAATTCAGAAATGATGACTCAGAACTTGGAATTCAGAACTCAGAAATCACAACTCAGTATTCAGAACCCAGAATTCATAACCCAGAATTCTCACCTTCGAATTCTGAACTCAGAATTCAAACTCGAATATCAGAACTGGGAAATGAGTATTTGGAACTCAGAATACGGACTTCATAACTTACAATTCAGAACAAAGAACTCAGACATCAGAACTCAAGACTCATAACAAAGAACTCAGTTCTCAGCACTCAGAATTCAGAACACACAATTCAGAACTCAAAACGCAGAAATCAGAACTGTAACTCAGAATTGTGAAATCAGAACTCAGAATTCAGAACGCAATTGAGAACTTTGAAGTCAGAACTCAGAATAAATTCCTCACAATACTAACTCAGAATCGGCGACTCAGAAATCAGAACTGAGATACAGATCTCAGAATTCAAAATTCAGAATTCAGAAGTCCGAATTCAGAACCGGAACACAGAATTCGGGACTCAGAACTCAAAATTCAGTACTCAGTACTCAGAACTCAGAAATCACCACTCTGAATTCTGGTCACAGAATTCACAACTCTGAAATCAGAATACAGACTGTAGAATTTAGACTCCGAACTCAGATCTAAGAGCTAAGAGTTGAGAATTCATAACTCAGTATTCAGAACTGGGAAATGAGAACTCAGAACTCAGATTTCACAGCTAAGAATTCAGAACTCAGTTATCAGAACTCAGAACTCAGAACGCAGAACACAAAATTCAGAACTCAGTAGTCAGAACTAGAAACTGTGAACTCAGAATTTGGAACTCAGAATTCTGAACGCAATTGAAAAATTTGAACTCAGAACTCAGAATACAGTACTCAAGATTCAGACCTCAAAATTCAGAACTCGGCACTCACAAAATGTAATTCACAACAAAATCTCAAATCTCAGAATTCAAAACTCAGAAAATAGAACTAACCACTCGGAATTCAAATTCAGATCTCAGAGTGTAGCACTTTGGATTGAGAACTCATTCCTCAGAACGCAGGACTCAGAACTCAGAATTCAGAAATTAGATTCATATCTCAGAACTCAGAACTCAGAATTCAGAACTCAGAGTTGAGAACTCAGCATGACAACTCAGTATTCAGATCTCGCAGTTCAGCACACAGAATTGACAACTTAGAAATCAGAACACACAATACAGTGATCAGTATTCAGAATTCAGCACGCAGAACTCAAACTCACAATTCAGAACTCAGCACTCAGAACTCAGAATGCAGACCTCAGGAACCAGAACTCAGAGTTTACAACCCTGAATTCAGAACTCTAATTTCAGAACTCAATTTCATAACTCAGAACACAAGACTCAGAAGTCAGAACTCAGAATTCAGAACTCAAAACTCAGAACTCAGAACTCGATATTTAGACTTCAAAATAGAGCACTCAGATATTCGGACTCCTAACTCAGACAAAGAAGTCAGAGTTGAAATTTCAGAACTCAGAAGTCACAATTCGCAACACAGAATTTGTGACTAGGAATTCATAAATGAGGCTCAGTTCTCAAAATTCACAAATCAGAATTCAGAAATCCAAATTCAGAACCCAGAACACAGAATTCGGAACTCAGAACTCAAAATTCAGTACTCAGAATTCAGAACTCACAACTCACAACTCTGAATTCTGATCTCAGAATCCACAACTCTGAATTCAGAATACAGGCTGCAGTTTACAACTCCGAACTCAGATCTCAGAACTAAGAGTTGAGAATTCATAACTCAGAACTCAGAATTCAGAAATGATGACTCAGAACTTGGAATTCAGAACTCAGAAATCACAACTCAGTATTCAGAACCCAGAATTCATAACCCAGAATTCTCACCTTCGAATTCTGAACTCAGAATTCAAACTCGAATATCAGAACTGGGAAATGAGTATTTGGAACTCAGAATACGGACTTCATAACTTACAATTCAGAACAAAGAACTCAGACATCAGAACTCAAGACTCATAACAAAGAACTCAGTTCTCAGCACTCAGAATTCAGAACACACAATTCAGAACTCAAAACGCAGAAATCAGAACTGTAACTCAGAATTGTGAAATCAGAACTCAGAATTCAGAACGCAATTGAGAACTTTGAAGTCAGAACTCAGAATAAATTCCTCACAATACGAGCTCAGAATCGGCGACTCAGAAATCAGAACTGAGATACAGATCTCAGAATTCAAAATTCAGAATTCAGGAGTCCGAATTCAGAACCGGAACACAGAATTCGGGACTCAGAACTCAAAATTCAGTACTCAGTACTCAGAACTCAGAAATCACCACTCTGAATTCTGGTCACAGAATTCACAACTCTGAAATCAGAATACAGACTGTAGAATTTAGACTCCAAACTCAGATCTAAGAGCTAAGAGTTGAGAATTCATAACTCAGTATTCAGAACTGGGAAATGAGAACTCAGAACTCAGATTTCACAGCTAAGAATTCAGAACTCAGTTATCAGAACTCAGAACTCAGAACGCAGAACACAAAATTCAGAACTCAGTAGTCAGAACTAGAAACTGTGAACTCAGAATTTGGAACTCAGAATTCTGAACGCAATTGAAAAATTTGAACTCAGAACTCAGAATACAGTACTCAAGATTCAGACCTCAAAATTCAGAACTCGGCACTCACAAAATGTAATTCACAACAAAATCTCAAATCTCAGAATTCAAAACTCAGAAAATAGAACTAACCACTCGGAATTCAAATTCAGATCTCAGAGTGTAGCACTTTGGATTGAGAACTCATTCCTCAGAACGCAGGACTCAGAACTCAGAATTCAGAAATTAGATTCATATCTCAGAACTCAGAACTCAGAATTCAGAACTCAGAGTTGAGAACTCAGCATGACAACTCAGTATTCAGATCTCGCAGTTCAGCACACAGAATTGACAACTTAGAAATCAGAACACACAATACAGTGATCAGTATTCAGAATTCAGCACGCAGAACTCAAACTCACAATTCAGAACTCAGCACTCAGAACTCAGAATGCAGACCTCAGGAACCAGAACTCAGAGTTTACAACCCTGAATTCAGAACTCTAATTTCAGAACTCAATTTCATAACTCAGAACACAAGACTCAGAAGTCAGAACTCAGAATTCAGAACTCAAAACTCAGAACTCAGAACTCGATATTTAGACTTCAAAATAGAGCACTCAGATATTCGGACTCCTAACTCAGACAAAGAAGTCAGAGTTGAAATTTCAGAACTCAGAAGTCACAATTCGCAACACAGAATTTGTGACTAGGAATTCATAAATGAGGCTCAGTTCTCAAAATTCACAAATCAGAATTCAGAAATCCAAATTCAGAACCCAGAACACAGAATTCGGAACTCAGAACTCAAAATTCAGTACTCAGAATTCAGAACTCACAACTCACAACTCTGAATTCTGATCTCAGAATCCACAACTCTGAATTCAGAATACAGGCTGCAGTTTACAACTCCGAACTCAGATCTCAGAACTAAGAGTTGAGAATTCATAACTCAGAACTCAGAATTCAGAAATGATGACTCAGAACTTGGAATTCAGAACTCAGAAATCACAACTCAGTATTCAGAACCCAGAATTCATAACCCAGAATTCTCACCTTCGAATTCTGAACTCAGAATTCAAACTCGAATAGCAGAACTGGGAAATGAGTATTTGGAACTCAGAATACGGACTTCATAACTTACAATTCAGAACAAAGAACTCAGACATCAGAACTCAAGACTCATAACAAAGAACTCAGTTCTCAGCACTCAGAATTCAGAACACACAATTCAGAACTCAAAACGCAGAAATCAGAACTGTAACTCAGAATTGTGAAATCAGAACTCAGAATTCAGAACGCAATTGAGAACTTTGAAGTCAGAACTCAGAATAAATTCCTCACAATACTAGCTCAGAATCGGCGACTCAGAAATCAGAACTGAGATACAGATCTCAGAATTCAAAATTCAGAATTCAGGAGTCCGAATTCAGAACCGGAACACAGAATTCGGGACTCAGAACTCAAAATTCAGTACTCAGTACTCAGAACTCAGAAATCACCACTCTGAATTCTGGTCACAGAATTCACAACTCTGAAATCAGAATACAGACTGTAGAATTTAGACTCCGAACTCAGATCTAAGAGCTAAGAGTTGAGAATTCATAACTCAGTATTCAGAACTGGGAAATGAGAACTCAGAACTCAGATTTCACAGCTAAGAATTCAGAACTCAGTTATCAGAACTCAGAATTCAGAATTCAGAACTCAGAACGCAGAACACAAAATTCAGAACTCAGTAGTCAGAACTAGAAACTGTGAACTCAGAATTTGTAACTCAGAATTCTGAACGCAATTGAAAAATTTGAACTCAGAACTCAGAATACAGTACTCAAGATTCAGACCTCAAAATTCAGAACTCGGCACTCACAAAATGTAATTCACAACAAAATCTCAAATCTCAGAATTCAAAACTCAGAAAATAGAACTAACCACTCGGAATTCAAATTCAGATCTCAGAGTGTAGCACTTTGGATTGAGAACTCATTCCTCAGAACGCAGGACTCAGAACTCAGAATTCAGAAATTAGATTCATATCTCAGAACTCAGAACTCAGAATTCAGAACTCAGAGTTGAGAACTCAGCATGACAACTCAGTATTCAGATCTCGCAGTTCAGCACACAGAATTGACAACTTAGAAATCAGAACACACAATACAGTGATCAGTATTCAGAATTCAGCACGCAGAACTCAAACTCACAATTCAGAACTCAGCACTCAGAACTCAGAATGCAGACCTCAGGAACCAGAACTCAGAGTTTACAACCCTGAATTCAGAACTCTAATTTCAGAACTCAATTTCATAACTCAGAACACAAGACTCAGAAGTCAGAACTCAGAATTCAGAACTCAAAACTCAGAACTCAGAACTCGATATTTAGACTTCAAAATAGAGCACTCAGATATTCGGACTCCTAACTCAGACAAAGAAGTCAGAGTTGAAATTTCAGAACTCAGAAGTCACAATTCGCAACACAGAATTTGTGACTAGGAATTCATAAATGAGGCTCAGTTCTCAAAATTCACAAATCAGAATTCAGAAATCCAAATTCAGAACCCAGAACACAGAATTCGGAACTCAGAACTCAAAATTCAGTACTCAGAATTCAGAACTCACAACTCACAACTCTGAATTCTGATCTCAGAATCCACAACTCTGAATTCAGAATACAGGCTGCAGTTTACAACTCCGAACTCAGATCTCAGAACTAAGAGTTGAGAATTCATAACTCAGAACTCAGAATTCAGAAATGATGACTCAGAACTTGGAATTCAGAACTCAGAAATCACAACTCAGTATTCAGAACCCAGAATTCATAACCCAGAATTCTCACCTTCGAATTCTGAACTCAGAATTCAAACTCGAATATCAGAACTGGGAAATGAGTATTTGGAACTCAGAATACGGACTTCATAACTTACAATTCAGAACAAAGAACTCAGACATCAGAACTCAAGACTCATAACAAAGAACTCAGTTCTCAGCACTCAGAATTCAGAACACACAATTCAGAACTCAAAACGCAGAAATCAGAACTGTAACTCAGAATTGTGAAATCAGAACTCAGAATTCAGAACGCAATTGAGAACTTTGAAGTCAGAACTCAGAATAAATTCCTCACAATACTAGCTCAGAATCGGCGACTCAGAAATCAGAACTGAGATACAGATCTCAGAATTCAAAATTCAGAATTCAGGAGTCCGAATTCAGAACCGGAACACAGAATTCGGGACTCAGAACTCAAAATTCAGTACTCAGTACTCAGAACTCAGAAATCACCACTCTGAATTCTGGTCACAGAATTCACAACTCTGAAATCAGAATACAGACTGTAGAATTTAGACTCCGAACTCAGATCTAAGAGCTAAGAGTTGAGAATTCATAACTCAGTATTCAGAACTGGGAAATGAGAACTCAGAACTCAGATTTCACAGCTAAGAATTCAGAACTCAGTTATCAGAACTCAGAATTCAGAATTCAGAACTCAGAACGCAGAACACAAAATTCAGAACTCAGTAGTCAGAACTAGAAACTGTGAACTCAGAATTTGGAACTCAGAATTCTGAACGCAATTGAAAAATTTGAACTCAGAACTCAGAATACAGTACTCAAGATTCAGACCTCAAAATTCAGAACTCGGCACTCACAAAATGTAATTCACAACAAAATCTCAAATCTCAGAATTCAAAACTCAGAAAATAGAACTAACCACTCGGAATTCAAATTCAGATCTCAGAGTGTAGCACTTTGGATTGAGAACTCATTCCTCAGAACGCAGGACTCAGAACTCAGAATTCAGAAATTAGATTCATATCTCAGAACTCAGAACTCAGAATTCAGAACTCAGAGTTGAGAACTCAGCATGACAACTCAGTATTCAGATCTCGCAGTTCAGCACACAGAATTGACAACTTAGAAATCAGAACACACAATACAGTGATCAGTATTCAGAATTCAGCACGCAGAACTCAAACTCACAATTCAGAACTCAGCACTCAGAACTCAGAATGCAGACCTCAGGAACCAGAACTCAGAGTTTACAACCCTGAATTCAGAACTCTAATTTCAGAACTCAATTTCATAACTCAGAACACAAGACTCAGAAGTCAGAACTCAGAATTCAGAACTCAAAACTCAGAACTCAGAACTCGATATTTAGACTTCAAAATAGAGCACTCAGATATTCGGACTCCTAACTCAGACAAAGAAGTCAGAGTTGAAATTTCAGAACTCAGAAGTCACAATTCGCAACACAGAATTTGTGACTAGGAATTCATAAATGAGGCTCAGTTCTCAAAATTCACAAATCAGAATTCAGAAATCCAAATTCAGAACCCAGAACACAGAATTCGGAACTCAGAACTCAAAATTCAGTACTCAGAATTCAGAACTCACAACTCACAACTCTGAATTCTGATCTCAGAATCCACAACTCTGAATTCAGAATACAGGCTGCAGTTTACAACTCCGAACTCAGATCTCAGAACTAAGAGTTGAGAATTCATAACTCAGAACTCAGAATTCAGAAATGATGACTCAGAACTTGGAATTCAGAACTCAGAAATCACAACTCAGTATTCAGAACCCAGAATTCATAACCCAGAATTCTCACCTTCGAATTCTGAACTCAGAATTCAAACTCGAATATCAGAACTGGGAAATGAGTATTTGGAACTCAGAATACGGACTTCATAACTTACAATTCAGAACAAAGAACTCAGACATCAGAACTCAAGACTCATAACAAAGAACTCAGTTCTCAGCACTCAGAATTCAGAACACACAATTCAGAACTCAAAACGCAGAAATCAGAACTGTAACTCAGAATTGTGAAATCAGAACTCAGAATTCAGAACGCAATTGAGAACTTTGAAGTCAGAACTCAGAATAAATTCCTCACAATACTAACTCAGAATCGGCGACTCAGAAATCAGAACTGAGATACAGATCTCAGAATTCAAAATTCAGAATTCAGAAGTCCGAATTCAGAACCGGAACACAGAATTCGGGACTCAGAACTCAAAATTCAGTACTCAGTACTCAGAACTCAGAAATCACCACTCTGAATTCTGGTCACAGAATTCACAACTCTGAAATCAGAATACAGACTGTAGAATTTAGACTCCGAACTCAGATCTAAGAGCTAAGAGTTGAGAATTCATAACTCAGTATTCAGAACTGGGAAATGAGAACTCAGAACTCAGATTTCACAGCTAAGAATTCAGAACTCAGAATTCAGAATTCAGAACTCAGAACGCAGAACACAAAATTCAGAACTCAGTAGTCAGAACTAGAAACTGTGAACTCAGAATTTGGAACTCAGAATTCTGAACGCAATTGAAAAATTTGAACTCAGAACTCAGAATACAGTACTCAAGATTCAGACCTCAAAATTCAGAACTCGGCACTCACAAAATGTAATTCACAACAAAATCTCAAATCTCAGAATTCAAAACTCAGAAAATAGAACTAACCACTCGGAATTCAAATTCAGATCTCAGAGTGTAGCACTTTGGATTGAGAACTCATTCCTCAGAACGCAGGACTCAGAACTCAGAATTCAGAAATTAGATTCATATCTCAGAACTCAGAACTCAGAATTCAGAACTCAGAGTTGAGAACTCAGCATGACAACTCAGTATTCAGATCTCGCAGTTCAGCACACAGAATTGACAACTTAGAAATCAGAACACACAATACAGTGATCAGTATTCAGAATTCAGCACGCAGAACTCAAACTCACAATTCAGAACTCAGCACTCAGAACTCAGAATGCAGACCTCAGGAACCAGAACTCAGAGTTTACAACCCTGAATTCAGAACTCTAATTTCAGAACTCAATTTCATAACTCAGAACACAAGACTCAGAAGTCAGAACTCAGAATTCAGAACTCAAAACTCAGAACTCAGAACTCGATATTTAGACTTCAAAATAGAGCACTCAGATATTCGGACTCCTAACTCAGACAAAGAAGTCAGAGTTGAAATTTCAGAACTCAGAAGTCACAATTCGCAACACAGAATTTGTGACTAGGAATTCATAAATGAGGCTCAGTTCTCAAAATTCACAAATCAGAATTCAGAAATCCAAATTCAGAACCCAGAACACAGAATTCGGAACTCAGAACTCAAAATTCAGTACTCAGAATTCAGAACTCACAACTCACAACTCTGAATTCTGATCTCAGAATCCACAACTCTGAATTCAGAATACAGGCTGCAGTTTACAACTCCGAACTCAGATCTCAGAACTAAGAGTTGAGAATTCATAACTCAGAACTCAGAATTCAGAAATGATGACTCAGAACTTGGAATTCAGAACTCAGAAATCACAACTCAGTATTCAGAACCCAGAATTCATAACCCAGAATTCTCACCTTCGAATTCTGAACTCAGAATTCAAACTCGAATATCAGAACTGGGAAATGAGTATTTGGAACTCAGAATACGGACTTCATAACTTACAATTCAGAACAAAGAACTCAGACATCAGAACTCAAGACTCATAACAAAGAACTCAGTTCTCAGCACTCAGAATTCAGAACACACACTTCAGAACTCAAAACGCAGAAATCAGAACTGTAACTCAGAATTGTGAAATCAGAACTCAGAATTCAGAACGCAATTGAGAACTTTGAAGTCAGAACTCAGAATAAATTCCTCACAATACGAGCTCAGAATCGGCGACTCAGAAATCAGAACTGAGATACAGATCTCAGAATTCAAAATTCAGAATTCAGGAGTCCGAATTCAGAACCGGAACACAGAATTCGGGACTCAGAACTCAAAATTCAGTACTCAGTACTCAGAACTCAGAAATCACCACTCTGAATTCTGGTCACAGAATTCACAACTCTGAAATCAGAATACAGACTGTAGAATTTAGACTCCAAACTCAGATCTAAGAGCTAAGAGTTGAGAATTCATAACTCAGTATTCAGAACTGGGAAATGAGAACTCAGAACTCAGATTTCACAGCTAAGAATTCAGAACTCAGTTATCAGAACTCAGAACTCAGAACGCAGAACACAAAATTCAGAACTCAGTAGTCAGAACTAGAAACTGTGAACTCAGAATTTGGAACTCAGAATTCTGAACGCAATTGAAAAATTTGAACTCAGAACTCAGAATACAGTACTCAAGATTCAGACCTCAAAATTCAGAACTCGGCACTCACAAAATGTAATTCACAACAAAATCTCAAATCTCAGAATTCAAAACTCAGAAAATAGAACTAACCACTCGGAATTCAAATTCAGATCTCAGAGTGTAGCACTTTGGATTGAGAACTCATTCCTCAGAACGCAGGACTCAGAACTCAGAATTCAGAAATTAGATTCATATCTCAGAACTCAGAACTCAGAATTCAGAACTCAGAGTTGAGAACTCAGCATGACAACTCAGTATTCAGATCTCGCAGTTCAGCACACAGAATTGACAACTTAGAAATCAGAACACACAATACAGTGATCAGTATTCAGAATTCAGCACGCAGAACTCAAACTCACAATTCAGAACTCAGCACTCAGAACTCAGAATGCAGACCTCAGGAACCAGAACTCAGAGTTTACAACCCTGAATTCAGAACTCTAATTTCAGAACTCAATTTCATAACTCAGAACACAAGACTCAGAAGTCAGAACTCAGAATTCAGAACTCAAAACTCAGAACTCAGAACTCGATATTTAGACTTCAAAATAGAGCACTCAGATATTCGGACTCCTAACTCAGACAAAGAAGCCAGAGTTGAAATTTCAGAACTCAGAAGTCACAATTCGCAACACAGAATTTGTGACTAGGAATTCATAAATGAGGCTCAGTTCTCAAAATTCACAAATCAGAATTCAGAAATCCAAATTCAGAACCCAGAACACAGAATTCGGAACTCAGAACTCAAAATTCAGTACTCAGAATTCAGAACTCACAACTCACAACTCTGAATTCTGATCTCAGAATCCACAACTCTGAATTCAGAATACAGGCTGCAGTTTACAACTCCGAACTCAGATCTCAGAACTAAGAGTTGAGAATTCATAACTCAGAACTCAGAATTCAGAAATGATGACTCAGAACTTGGAATTCAGAACTCAGAAATCACAACTCAGTATTCAGAACCCAGAATTCATAACCCAGAATTCTCACCTTCGAATTCTGAACTCAGAATTCAAACTCGAATATCAGAACTGGGAAATGAGTATTTGGAACTCAGAATACGGACTTCATAACTTAGAATTCAGAACAAAGAACTCAGACATCAGAACTCAAGACTCATAACAAAGAACTCAGTTCTCAGCACTCAGAATTCAGAACACACAATTCAGAACTCAAAACGCAGAAATCAGAACTGTAACTCAGAATTGTGAAATCAGAACTCAGAATTCAGAACGCAATTGAGAACTTTGAAGTCAGAACTCAGAATAAATTCCTCACAATACTAGCTCAGAATCGGCGACTCAGAAATCAGAACTGAGATACAGATCTCAGAATTCAAAATTCAGAATTCAGAAGTCCGAATTCAGAACCGGAACACAGAATTCGGGACTCAGAACTCAAAATTCAGTACTCAGTACTCAGAACTCAGAAATCACCACTCTGAATTCTGGTCACAGAATTCACAACTCTGAAATCAGAATACAGACTGTAGAATTTAGACTCCGAACTCAGATCTAAGAGCTAAGAGTTGAGAATTCATAACTCAGTATTCAGAACTGGGAAATGAGAACTCAGAACCCAGATTTCACAGCTAAGAATTCAGAACTCAGTTATCAGAACTCAGAATTCAGAATTCAGAACTCAGAACGCAGAACACAAAATTCAGAACTCAGTAGTCAGAACTAGAAACTGTGAACTCAGAATTTGTAACTCAGAATTCTGAACGCAATTGAAAAATTTGAACTCAGAACTCAGAATACAGTACTCAAGATTCAGACCTCAAAATTCAGAACTCGGCACTCACAAAATGTAATTCACAACAAAATCTCAAATCTCAGAATTCAAAACTCAGAAAATAGAACTAACCACTCGGAATTCAAATTCAGATCTCAGAGTGTAGCACTTTGGATTGAGAACTCATTCCTCAGAACGCAGGACTCAGAACTCAGAATTCAGAAATTAGATTCATATCTCAGAACTCAGAACTCAGAATTCAGAACTCAGAGTTGAGAACTCAGCATGACAACTCAGTATTCAGATCTCGTACTTCAGCACACAGAATTGACAACTTAGAAATCAGAACACACAATACAGTGATCAGTATTCAGAATTCAGCACGCAGAACTCAAACTCACAATTCAGAACTCAGCACTCAGAACTCAGAATGCAGACCTCAGGAACCAGAACTCAGAGTTTACAACCCTGAATTCAGAACTCTAATTTCAGAACTCAATTTCATAACTCAGAACACAAGACTCAGAAGTCAGAACTCAGAATTCAGAACTCAAAACTCAGAACTCAGAACTCGATATTTAGACTTCAAAATAGAGCACTCAGATATTCGGACTCCTAACTCAGACAAAGAAGTCAGAGTTGAAATTTCAGAACTCAGAAGTCACAATTCGCAACACAGAATTTGTGACTAGGAATTCATAAATGAGGCTCAGTTCTCAAAATTCACAAATCAGAATTCAGAAATCCAAATTCAGAACCCAGAACACAGAATTCGGAACTCAGAACTCAAAATTCAGTACTCAGAATTCAGAACTCACAACTCACAACTCTGAATTCTGATCTCAGAATCCACAACTCTGAATTCAGAATACAGGCTGCAGTTTACAACCCCGAACTCAGATCTCAGAACTAAGAGTTGAGAATTCATAACTCAGAACTCAGAATTCAGAAATGATGACTCAGAACTTGGAATTCAGAACTCAGAAATCACAACTCAGTATTCAGAACCCAGAATTCATAACCCAGAATTCTCACCTTCGAATTCTGAACTCAGAATTCAAACTCGAATATCAGAACTGGGAAATGAGTATTT
The DNA here is from genome assembly GCF_030435755.1 of Ochotona princeps. NCBI lineage: Eukaryota > Metazoa > Chordata > Mammalia > Lagomorpha > Ochotonidae > Ochotona > Ochotona princeps. The sequence continues at coordinate 34,082,252 of NC_080866.1, read as the reverse complement.
GGAACTCAGAATACGGACTTCATAACTTAGAATTCAGAACAAAGAACTCAGACATCAGAACTCAAGACTCATAACAAAGAACTCAGTTCTCAGCACTCAGAATTCAGAACACACAATTCAGAACTCAAAACGCAGAAATCAGAACTGTAACTCAGAATTGTGAAATCAGAACTCAGAATTCAGAACGCAATTGAGAACTTTGAAGTCAGAACTCAGAATAAATTCCTCACAATACTAACTCAGAAATCAGAACTGAGATACAGATCTCAGAATTCAAAATTCAGAATTCAGAAGTCCGAATTCAGAACCGGAACACAGAATTCGGGACTCAGAACTCAAAATTCAGTACTCAGTACTCAGAACTCAGAAATCACCACTCTGAATTCTGGTCACAGAATTCACAACTTTGAAATCAGAATACAGACTGTAGAATTTAGACTCCGAACTCAGATCTAAGAGCTAAGAGTTGAGAATTCATAACTCAGTATTCAGAACTGGGAAATGAGAACTCAGAACTCAGATTTCACAGCTAAGAATTCAGAACTCAGTTATCAGAACTCAGAATTCAGAATTCAGAACTCAGAACGCAGAACACAAAATTCAGAACTCAGTAGTCAGAACTAGAAACTGTGAACTCAGAATTTGGAACTCAGAATTCTGAACGCAATTGAAAAATTTGAACTCAGAACTCAGAATACAGTACTCAAGATTCAGACCTCAAAATTCAGAACTCGGCACTCACAAAATGTAATTCACAACAAAATCTCAAATCTCAGAATTCAAAACTCAGAAAATAGAACTAACCACTCGGAATTCAAATTCAGATCTCAGAGTGTAGCACTTTGGATTGAGAACTCATTCCTCAGAACGCAGGACTCAGAACTCAGAATTCAGAAATTAGATTCATATCTCAGAACTCAGAACTCAGAATTCAGAACTCAGAGTTGAGAACTCAGCATGACAACTCAGTATTCAGATCTCGCAGTTCAGCACACAGAATTGACAACTTAGAAATCAGAACACACAATACAGTGATCAGTATTCAGAATTCAGCACGCAGAACTCAAACTCACAATTCAGAACTCAGCACTCAGAACTCAGAATGCAGACCTCAGGAACCAGAACTCAGAGTTTACAACCCTGAATTCAGAACTCTAATTTCAGAACTCAATTTCATAACTCAGAACACAAGACTCAGAAGTCAGAACTCAGAATTCAGAACTCAAAACTCAGAACTCAGAACTCGATATTTAGACTTCAAAATAGAGCACTCAGATATTCGGACTCCTAACTCAGACAAAGAAGTCAGAGTTGAAATTTCAGAACTCAGAAGTCACAATTCGCAACACAGAATTTGTGACTAGGAATTCATAAATGAGGCTCAGTTCTCAAAATTCACAAATCAGAATTCAGAAATCCAAATTCAGAACCCAGAACACAGAATTCGGAACTCAGAACTCAAAATTCAGTACTCAGAATTCAGAACTCACAACTCACAACTCTGAATTCTGATCTCAGAATCCACAACTCTGAATTCAGAATACAGGCTGCAGTTTACAACTCCGAACTCAGATCTCAGAACTAAGAGTTGAGAATTCATAACTCAGAACTCAGAATTCAGAAATGATGACTCAGAACTTGGAATTCAGAACTCAGAAATCACAACTCAGTATTCAGAACCCAGAATTCATAACCCAGAATTCTCACCTTCGAATTCTGAACTCAGAATTCAAACTCGAATATCAGAACTGGGAAATGAGTATTTGGAACTCAGAATACGGACTTCATAACTTACAATTCAGAACAAAGAACTCAGACATCAGAACTCAAGACTCATAACAAAGAACTCAGTTCTCAGCACTCAGAATTCAGAACACACAATTCAGAACTCAAAACGCAGAAATCAGAACTGTAACTCAGAATTGTGAAATCAGAACTCAGAATTCAGAACGCAATTGAGAACTTTGAAGTCAGAACTCAGAATAAATTCCTCACAATACTAACTCAGAAATCAGAACTGAGATACAGATCTCAGAATTCAAAATTCAGAATTCAGAAGTCCGAATTCAGAACCGGAACACAGAATTCGGGACTCAGAACTCAAAATTCAGTACTCAGTACTCAGAACTCAGAAATCACCACTCTGAATTCTGGTCACAGAATTCACAACTCTGAAATCAGAATACAGACTGTAGAATTTAGACTCCGAACTCAGATCTAAGAGCTAAGAGTTGAGAATTCATAACTCAGTATTCAGAACTGGGAAATGAGAACTCAGAACTCAGATTTCACAGCTAAGAATTCAGAACTCATTATCAGAACTCAGAATTCAGAATTCAGAACTCAGAACGCAGAACACAAAATTCAGAACTCAGTAGTCAGAACTAGAAACTGTGAACTCAGAATTTGTAACTCAGAATTCTGAACGCAATTGAAAAATTTGAACTCAGAACTCAGAATACAGTACTCAAGATTCAGACCTCAAAATTCAGAACTCGGCACTCACAAAATGTAATTCACAACAAAATCTCAAATCTCAGAATTCAAAACTCAGAAAATAGAACTAACCACTCGGAATTCAAATTCAGATCTCAGAGTGTAGCACTTTGGATTGAGAACTCATTCCTCAGAACGCAGGACTCAGAACTCAGAATTCAGAAATTAGATTCATATCTCAGAACTCAGAACTCAGAATTCAGAACTCAGAGTTGAGAACTCAGCATGACAACTCAGTATTCAGATCTCGCAGTTCAGCACACAGAATTGACAACTTAGAAATCAGAACACACAATACAGTGATCAGTATTCAGAATTCAGCACGCAGAACTCAAACTCACAATTCAGAACTCAGCACTCAGAACTCAGAATGCAGACCTCAGGAACCAGAACTCAGAGTTTACAACCCTGAATTCAGAACTCTAATTTCAGAACTCAATTTCATAACTCAGAACACAAGACTCAGAAGTCAGAACTCAGAATTCAGAATTCAGAACTCAGAACGCAGAACACAAAATTCAGAACTCAGTAGTCAGAACTAGAAACTGTGAACTCAGAATTTGTAACTCAGAATTCTGAACGCAATTGAAAAATTTGAACTCAGAACTCAGAATACAGTACTCAAGATTCAGACCTCAAAATTCAGAACTCGGCACTCACAAAATGTAATTCACAACAAAATCTCAAATCTCAGAATTCAAAACTCAGAAAATAGAACTAACCACTCGGAATTCAAATTCAGATCTCAGAGTGTAGCACTTTGGATTGAGAACTCATTCCTCAGAACGCAGGACTCAGAACTCAGAATTCAGAAATTAGATTCATATCTCAGAACTCAGAACTCAGAATTCAGAACTCAGAGTTGAGAACTCAGCATGACAACTCAGTATTCAGATCTCGCAGTTCAGCACACAGAATTGACAACTTAGAAATCAGAACACACAATACAGTGATCAGTATTCAGAATTCAGCACGCAGAACTCAAACTCACAATTCAGAACTCAGCACTCAGAACTCAGAATGCAGACCTCAGGAACCAGAACTCAGAGTTTACAACCCTGAATTCAGAACTCTAATTTCAGAACTCAATTTCATAACTCAGAACACAAGACTCAGAAGTCAGAACTCAGAATTCAGAACTCAAAACTCAGAACTCAGAACTCGATATTTAGACTTCAAAATAGAGCACTCAGATATTCGGACTCCTAACTCAGACAAAGAAGTCAGAGTTGAAATTTCAGAACTCAGAAGTCACAATTCGCAACACAGAATTTGTGACTAGGAATTCATAAATGAGGCTCAGTTCTCAAAATTCACAAATCAGAATTCAGAAATCCAAATTCAGAACCCAGAACACAGAATTCGGAACTCAGAACTCAAAATTCAGTACTCAGAATTCAGAACTCACAACTCACAACTCTGAATTCTGATCTCAGAATCCACAACTCTGAATTCAGAATACAGGCTGCAGTTTACAACTCCGAACTCAGATCTCAGAACTAAGAGTTGAGAATTCATAACTCAGAACTCAGAATTCAGAAATGATGACTCAGAACTTGGAATTCAGAACTCAGAAATCACAACTCAGTATTCAGAACCCAGAATTCATAACCCAGAATTCTCACCTTCGAATTCTGAACTCAGAATTCAAACTCGAATATCAGAACTGGGAAATGAGTATTTGGAACTCAGAATACGGACTTCATAACTTACAATTCAGAACAAAGAACTCAGACATCAGAACTCAAGACTCATAACAAAGAACTCAGTTCTCAGCACTCAGAATTCAGAACACACAATTCAGAACTCAAAACGCAGAAAATAGAACTGTAACTCAGAATTGTGAAATCAGAACTCAGAATTCAGAACGCAATTGAGAACTTTGAAGTCAGAACTCAGAATAAATTCCTCACAATACTAACTCAGAATCGGCGACTCAGAAATCAGAACTGAGATACAGATCTCAGAATTCAAAATTCAGAATTCAGAAGTCCAAATTCAGAACCGGAACACAGAATTCGGGACTCAGAACTCAAAATTCAGTACTCAGTACTCAGAACTCAGAAATCACCACTCTGAATTCTGGTCACAGAATTCACAACTCTGAAATCAGAATACAGACTGTAGAATTTAGACTCCGAACTCAGCTCTAAGAGCTAAGAGTTGAGAATTCATAACTCAGTATTCAGAACTGGGAAATGAGAACTCAGAACTCAGATTTCACAGCTAAGAATTCAGAACTCAGTTATCAGAACTCAGAACTCAGAACGCAGAACACAAAATTCAGAACTCAGTAGTCAGAACTAGAAACTGTGAACTCAGAATTTGGAACTCAGAATTCTGAACGCAATTGAAAAATTTGAACTCAGAACTCAGAATACAGTACTCAAGATTCAGACCTCAAAATTCAGAACTCGGCACTCACAAAATGTAATTCACAACAAAATCTCAAATCTCAGAATTCAAAACTCAGAAAATAGAACTAACCACTCGGAATTCAAATTCAGATCTCAGAGTGTAGCACTTTGGATTGAGAACTCATTCCTCAGAACGCAGGACTCAGAACTCAGAATTCAGAAATTAGATTCATATCTCAGAACTCAGAACTCAGAATTCAGAACTCAGAGTTGAGAACTCAGCATGACAACTCAGTATTCAGATCTCGCAGTTCAGCACACAGAATTGACAACTTAGAAATCAGAACACACAATACAGTGATCAGTATTCAGAATTCAGCACGCAGAACTCAAACTCACAATTCAGAACTCAGCACTCAGAACTCAGAATGCAGACCTCAGGAACCAGAACTCAGAGTTTACAACCCTGAATTCAGAACTCTAATTTCAGAACTCAATTTCATAACTCAGAACACAAGACTCAGAAGTCAGAACTCAGAATTCAGAACTCAAAACTCAGAACTCAGAACTCGATATTTAGACTTCAAAATAGAGCACTCAGATATTCGGACTCCTAACTCAGACAAAGAAGTCAGAGTTGAAATTTCAGAACTCAGAAGTCACAATTCGCAACACAGAATTTGTGACTAGGAATTCATAAATGAGGCTCAGTTCTCAAAATTCACAAATCAGAATTCAGAAATCCAAATTCAGAACCCAGAACACAGAATTCGGAACTCAGAACTCAAAATTCAGTACTCAGAATTCAGAACTCACAACTCACAACTCTGAATTCTGATCTCAGAATCCACAACTCTGAATTCAGAATACAGGCTGCAGTTTACAACTCCGAACTCAGATCTCAGAACTAAGAGTTGAGAATTCATAACTCAGAACTCAGAATTCAGAAATGATGACTCAGAACTTGGAATTCAGAACTCAGAAATCACAACTCAGTATTCAGAACCCAGAATTCATAACCCAGAATTCTCACCTTCGAATTCTGAACTCAGAATTCAAACTCGAATATCAGAACTGGGAAATGAGTATTTGGAACTCAGAATACGGACTTCATAACTTACAATTCAGAACAAAGAACTCAGACATCAGAACTCAAGACTCATAACAAAGAACTCAGTTCTCAGCACTCAGAATTCAGAACACACAATTCAGAACTCAAAACGCAGAAATCAGAACTGTAACTCAGAATTGTGAAATCAGAACTCAGAATTCAGAACGCAATTGAGAACTTTGAAGTCAGAACTCAGAATAAATTCCTCACAATACTAACTCAGAATCGGCGACTCAGAAATCAGAACTGAGATACAGATCTCAGAATTCAAAATTCAGAATTCAGAAGTCCGAATTCAGAACCGGAACACAGAATTCGGGACTCAGAACTCAAAATTCAGTACTCAGTACTCAGAACTCAGAAATCACCACTCTGAATTCTGGTCACAGAATTCACAACTCTGAAATCAGAATACAGACTGTAGAATTTAGACTCCGAACTCAGATCTAAGAGCTAAGAGTTGAGAATTCATAACTCAGTATTCAGAACTGGGAAATGAGAACTCAGAACTCAGATTTCACAGCTAAGAATTCAGAACTCATTATCAGAACTCAGAATTCAGAATTCAGAACTCAGAACGCAGAACACAAAATTCAGAACTCAGTAGTCAGAACTAGAAACTGTGAACTCAGAATTTGTAACTCAGAATTCTGAACGCAATTGAAAAATTTGAACTCAGAACTCAGAATACAGTACTCAAGATTCAGACCTCAAAATTCAGAACTCGGCACTCACAAAATGTAATTCACAACAAAATCTCAAATCTCAGAATTCAAAACTCAGAAAATAGAACTAACCACTCGGAATTCAAATTCAGATCTCAGAGTGTAGCACTTTGGATTGAGAACTCATTCCTCAGAACGCAGGACTCAGAACTCAGAATTCAGAAATTAGATTCATATCTCAGAACTCAGAACTCAGAATTCAGAACTCAGAGTTGAGAACTCAGCATGACAACTCAGTATTCAGATCTCGCAGTTCAGCACACAGAATTGACAACTTAGAAATCAGAACACACAATACAGTGATCAGTATTCAGAATTCAGCACGCAGAACTCAAACTCACAATTCAGAACTCAGCACTCAGAACTCAGAATGCAGACCTCAGGAACCAGAACTCAGAGTTTACAACCCTGAATTCAGAACTCTAATTTCAGAACTCAATTTCATAACTCAGAACACAAGACTCAGAAGTCAGAACTCAGAATTCAGAACTCAAAACTCAGAACTCAGAACTCGATATTTAGACTTCAAAATAGAGCACTCAGATATTCGGACTCCTAACTCAGACAAAGAAGTCAGAGTTGAAATTTCAGAACTCAGAAGTCACAATTCGCAACACAGAATTTGTGACTAGGAATTCATAAATGAGGCTCAGTTCTCAAAATTCACAAATCAGAATTCAGAAATCCAAATTCAGAACCCAGAACACAGAATTCGGAACTCAGAACTCAAAATTCAGTACTCAGAATTCAGAACTCACAACTCACAACTCTGAATTCTGATCTCAGAATCCACAACTCTGAATTCAGAATACAGGCTGCAGTTTACAACTCCGAACTCAGATCTCAGAACTAAGAGTTGAGAATTCATAACTCAGAACTCAGAATTCAGAAATGATGACTCAGAACTTGGAATTCAGAACTCAGAAATCACAACTCAGTATTCAGAACCCAGAATTCATAACCCAGAATTCTCACCTTCGAATTCTGAACTCAGAATTCAAACTCGAATATCAGAACTGGGAAATGAGTATTTGGAACTCAGAATACGGACTTCATAACTTACAATTCAGAACAAAGAACTCAGACATCAGAACTCAAGACTCATAACAAAGAACTCAGTTCTCAGCACTCAGAATTCAGAACACACAATTCAGAACTCAAAACGCAGAAATCAGAACTGTAACTCAGAATTGTGAAATCAGAACTCAGAATTCAGAACGCAATTGAGAACTTTGAAGTCAGAACTCAGAATAAATTCCTCACAATACTAACTCAGAATCGGCGACTCAGAAATCAGAACTGAGATACAGATCTCAGAATTCAAAATTCAGAATTCAGAAGTCCGAATTCAGAACCGGAACACAGAATTCGGGACTCAGAACTCAAAATTCAGTACTCAGTACTCAGAACTCAGAAATCACCACTCTGAATTCTGGTCACAGAATTCACAACTCTGAAATCAGAATACAGACTGTAGAATTTAGACTCCGAACTCAGATCTAAGAGCTAAGAGTTGAGAATTCATAACTCAGTATTCAGAACTGGGAAATGAGAACTCAGAACTCAGATTTCACAGCTAAGAATTCAGAACTCATTATCAGAACTCAGAATTCAGAATTCAGAACTCAGAACGCAGAACACAAAATTCAGAACTCAGTAGTCAGAACTAGAAACTGTGAACTCAGAATTTGTAACTCAGAATTCTGAACGCAATTGAAAAATTTGAACTCAGAACTCAGAATACAGTACTCAAGATTCAGACCTCAAAATTCAGAACTCGGCACTCACAAAATGTAATTCACAACAAAATCTCAAATCTCAGAATTCAAAACTCAGAAAATAGAACTAACCACTCGGAATTCAAATTCAGATCTCAGAGTGTAGCACTTTGGATTGAGAACTCATTCCTCAGAACGCAGGACTCAGAACTCAGAATTCAGAAATTAGATTCATATCTCAGAACTCAGAACTCAGAATTCAGAACTCAGAGTTGAGAACTCAGCATGACAACTCAGTATTCAGATCTCGCAGTTCAGCACACAGAATTGACAACTTAGAAATCAGAACACACAATACAGTGATCAGTATTCAGAATTCAGCACGCAGAACTCAAACTCACAATTCAGAACTCAGCACTCAGAACTCAGAATGCAGACCTCAGGAACCAGAACTCAGAGTTTACAACCCTGAATTCAGAACTCTAATTTCAGAACTCAATTTCATAACTCAGAACACAAGACTCAGAAGTCAGAACTCAGAATTCAGAACTCAAAACTCAGAACTCAGAACTCGATATTTAGACTTCAAAATAGAGCACTCAGATATTCGGACTCCTAACTCAGACAAAGAAGTCAGAGTTGAAATTTCAGAACTCAGAAGTCACAATTCGCAACACAGAATTTGTGACTAGGAATTCATAAATGAGGCTCAGTTCTCAAAATTCACAAATCAGAATTCAGAAATCCAAATTCAGAACCCAGAACACAGAATTCGGAACTCAGAACTCAAAATTCAGTACTCAGAATTCAGAACTCACAACTCACAACTCTGAATTCTGATCTCAGAATCCACAACTCTGAATTCAGAATACAGGCTGCAGTTTACAACTCCGAACTCAGATCTCAGAACTAAGAGTTGAGAATTCATAACTCAGAACTCAGAATTCAGAAATGATGACTCAGAACTTGGAATTCAGAACTCAGAAATCACAACTCAGTATTCAGAACCCAGAATTCATAACCCAGAATTCTCACCTTCGAATTCTGAACTCAGAATTCAAACTCGAATATCAGAACTGGGAAATGAGTATTTGGAACTCAGAATACGGACTTCATAACTTACAATTCAGAACAAAGAACTCAGACATCAGAACTCAAGACTCATAACAAAGAACTCAGTTCTCAGCACTCAGAATTCAGAACACACAATTCAGAACTCAAAACGCAGAAATCAGAACTGTAACTCAGAATTGTGAAATCAGAACTCAGAATTCAGAACGCAATTGAGAACTTTGAAGTCAGAACTCAGAATAAATTCCTCACAATACTAGCTCAGAATCGGCGACTCAGAAATCAGAACTGAGATACAGATCTCAGAATTCAAAATTTAGAATTCAGGAGTCCGAATTCAGAACCGGAACACAGAATTCGGGACTCAGAACTCAAAATTCAGTACTCAGTACTCAGAACTCAGAAATCACCACTCTGAATTCTGGTCACAGAATTCACAACTCTGAAATCAGAATACAGACTGTAGAATTTAGACTCCGAACTCAGATCTAAGAGCTAAGAGTTGAGAATTCATAACTCAGTATTCAGAACTGGGAAATGAGAACTCAGAACTCAGATTTCACAGCTAAGAATTCAGAACTCAGTTATCAGAACTCAGAACTCAGAACGCAGAACACAAAATTCAGAACTCAGTAGTCAGAACTAGAAACTGTGAACTCAGAATTTGGAACTCAGAATTCTGAACGCAATTGAAAAATTTGAACTCAGAACTCAGAATACAGTACTCAAGATTCAGACCTCAAAATTCAGAACTCGGCACTCACAAAATGTAATTCACAACAAAATCTCAAATCTCAGAATTCAAAACTCAGAAAATAGAACTAACCACTCGGAATTCAAATTCAGATCTCAGAGTGTAGCACTTTGGATTGAGAACTCATTCCTCAGAACGCAGGACTCAGAACTCAGAATTCAGAAATTAGATTCATATCTCAGAACTCAGAACTCAGAATTCAGAACTCAGAGTTGAGAACTCAGCATGACAACTCAGTATTCAGATCTCGCAGTTCAGCACACAGAATTGACAACTTAGAAATCAGAACACACAATACAGTGATCAGTATTCAGAATTCAGCACGCAGAACTCAAACTCACAATTCAGAACTCAGCACTCAGAACTCAGATTGCAGACCTCAGGAACCAGAACTCAGAGTTTACAACCCTGAATTCAGAACTCTAATTTCAGAACTCAATTTCATAACTCAGAACACAAGACTCAGAAGTCAGAACTCAGAATTCAGAACTCAAAACTCAGAACTCAGAACTCGATATTTAGACTTCAAAATAGAGCACTCAGATATTCGGACTCCTAACTCAGACAAAGAAGTCAGAGTTGAAATTTCAGAACTCAGAAGTCACAATTCGCAACACAGAATTTGTGACTAGGAATTCATAAATGAGGCTCAGTTCTCAAAATTCACAAATCAGAATTCAGAAATCCAAATTCAGAACCCAGAACACAGAATTCGGAACTCAGAACTCAAAATTCAGTACTCAGAATTCAGAACTCACAACTCACAACTCTGAATTCTGATCTCAGAATCCACAACTCTGAATTCAGAATACAGGCTGCAGTTTACAACTCCGAACTCAGATCTCAGAACTAAGAGTTGAGAATTCATAACTCAGAACTCAGAATTCAGAAATGATGACTCAGAACTTGGAATTCAGAACTCAGAAATCACAACTCAGTATTCAGAACCCAGAATTCATAACCCAGAATTCTCACCTTCGAATTCTGAACTCAGAATTCAAACTCGAATATCAGAACTGGGAAATGAGTATTTGGAACTCAGAATACGGACTTCATAACTTACAATTCAGAACAAAGAACTCAGACATCAGAACTCAAGACTCATAACAAAGAACTCAGTTCTCAGCACTCAGAATTCAGAACACACAATTCAGAACTCAAAACGCAGAAATCAGAACTGTAACTCAGAATTGTGAAATCAGAACTCAGAATTCAGAACGCAATTGAGAACTTTGAAGTCAGAACTCAGAATAAATTCCTCACAATACTAACTCAGAATCGGCGACTCAGAAATCAGAACTGAGATACAGATCTCAGAATTCAAAATTCAGAATTCAGAAGTCCGAATTCAGAACCGGAACACAGAATTCGGGACTCAGAACTCAAAATTCAGTACTCAGTACTCAGAACTCAGAAATCACCACTCTGAATTCTGGTCACAGAATTCACAACTCTGAAATCAGAATACAGACTGTAGAATTTAGACTCCGAACTCAGATCTAAGAGCTAAGAGTTGAGAATTCATAACTCAGTATTCAGAACTGGGAAATGAGAACTCAGAACTCAGATTTCACAGCTAAGAATTCAGAACTCAGTTATCAGAACTCAGAATTCAGAATTCAGAACTCAGAACGCAGAACACAAAATTCAGAACTCAGTAGTCAGAACTAGAAACTGTGAACTCAGAATTTGTAACTCAGAATTCTGAACGCAATTGAAAAATTTGAACTCAGAACTCAGAATACAGTACTCAAGATTCAGACCTCAAAATTCAGAACTCGGCACTCACAAAATGTAATTCACAACAAAATCTCAAATCTCAGAATTCAAAACTCAGAAAATAGAACTAACCACTCGGAATTCAAATTCAGATCTCAGAGTGTAGCACTTTGGATTGAGAACTCATTCCTCAGAACGCAGGACTCAGAACTCAGAATTCAGAAATTAGATTCATATCTCAGAACTCAGAACTCAGAATTCAGAACTCAGAGTTGAGAACTCAGCATGACAACTCAGTATTCAGATCTCGCAGTTCAGCACACAGAATTGACAACTTAGAAATCAGAACACACAATACAGTGATCAGTATTCAGAATTCAGCACGCAGAACTCAAACTCACAATTCAGAACTCAGCACTCAGAACTCAGAATGCAGACCTCAGGAACCAGAACTCAGAGTTTACAACCCTGAATTCAGAACTCTAATTTCAGAACTCAATTTCATAACTCAGAACACAAGACTCAGAAGTCAGAACTCAGAATTCAGAACTCAAAACTCAGAACTCAGAACTCGATATTTAGACTTCAAAATAGAGCACTCAGATATTCGGACTCCTAACTCAGACAAAGAAGTCAGAGTTGAAATTTCAGAACTCAGAAGTCACAATTCGCAACACAGAATTTGTGACTAGGAATTCATAAATGAGGCTCAGTTCTCAAAATTCACAAATCAGAATTCAGAAATCCAAATTCAGAACCCAGAACACAGAATTCGGAACTCAGAACTCAAAATTCAGTACTCAGAATTCAGAACTCACAACTCACAACTCTGAATTCTGATCTCAGAATCCACAACTCTGAATTCAGAATACAGGCTGCAGTTTACAACTCCGAACTCAGATCTCAGAACTAAGAGTTGAGAATTCATAACTCAGAACTCAGAATTCAGAAATGATGACTCAGAACTTGGAATTCAGAACTCAGAAATCACAACTCAGTATTCAGAACCCAGAATTCATAACCCAGAATTCTCACCTTCGAATTCTGAACTCAGAATTCAAACTCGAATAGCAGAACTGGGAAATGAGTATTTGGAACTCAGAATACGGACTTCATAACTTACAATTCAGAACAAAGAACTCAGACATCAGAACTCAAGACTCATAACAAAGAACTCAGTTCTCAGCACTCAGAATTCAGAACACACAATTCAGAACTCAAAACGCAGAAATCAGAACTGTAACTCAGAATTGTGAAATCAGAACTCAGAATTCAGAACGCAATTGAGAACTTTGAAGTCAGAACTCAGAATAAATTCCTCACAATACTAGCTCAGAATCGGCAACTCAGAAATCAGAACTGAGATACAGATCTCAGAATTCAAAATTCAGAATTCAGGAGTCCGAATTCAGAACCGGAACACAGAATTCGGGACTCAGAACTCAAAATTCAGTACTCAGTACTCAGAACTCAGAAATCACCACTCTGAATTCTGGTCACAGAATTCACAACTCTGAAATCAGAATACAGACTGTAGAATTTAGACTCCGAACTCAGATCTAAGAGCTAAGAGTTGAGAATTCATAACTCAGTATTCAGAACTGGGAAATGAGAACTCAGAACTCAGATTTCACAGCTAAGAATTCAGAACTCAGTTATCAGAACTCAGAATTCAGAATTCAGAACTCAGAACGCAGAACACAAAATTCAGAACTCAGTAGTCAGAACTAGAAACTGTGAACTCAGAATTTGTAACTCAGAATTCTGAACGCAATTGAAAAATTTGAACTCAGAACTCAGAATACAGTACTCAAGATTCAGACCTCAAAATTCAGAACTCGGCACTCACAAAATGTAATTCACAACAAAATCTCAAATCTCAGAATTCAAAACTCAGAAAATAGAACTAACCACTCGGAATTCAAATTCAGATCTCAGAGTGTAGCACTTTGGATTGAGAACTCATTCCTCAGAACGCAGGACTCAGAACTCAGAATTCAGAAATTAGATTCATATCTCAGAACTCAGAACTCAGAATTCAGAACTCAGAGTTGAGAACTCAGCATGACAACTCAGTATTCAGATCTCGCAGTTCAGCACACAGAATTGACAACTTAGAAATCAGAACACACAATACAGTGATCAGTATTCAGAATTCAGCACGCAGAATTCAAACTCACAATTCAGAACTCAGCACTCAGAACTCAGAATGCAGACCTCAGGAACCAGAACTCAGAGTTTACAACCCTGAATTCAGAACTCTAATTTCAGAACTCAATTTCATAACTCAGAACACAAGACTCAGAAGTCAGAACTCAGAATTCAGAACTCAAAACTCAGAACTCAGAACTCGATATTTAGACTTCAAAATAGAGCACTCAGATATTCGGACTCCTAACTCAGACAAAGAAGTCAGAGTTGAAATTTCAGGACTCAGAAGTCACAATTCGCAACACAGAATTTGTGACTAGGAATTCATAAATGAGGCTCAGTTCTCAAAATTCACAAATCAGAATTCAGAAATCCAAATTCAGAACCCAGAACACAGAATTCGGAACTCAGAACTCAAAATTCAGTACTCAGAATTCAGAACTCACAACTCACAACTCTGAATTCTGATCTCAGAATCCACAACTCTGAATTCAGAATACAGGCTGCAGTTTACAACTCCGAACTCAGATCTCAGAACTAAGAGTTGAGAATTCATAACTCAGAACTCAGAATTCAGAAATGATGACTCAGAACTTGGAATTCAGAACTCAGAAATCACAACTCAGTATTCAGAACCCAGAATTCATAACCCAGAATTCTCACCTTCGAATTCTGAACTCAGAATTCAAACTCGAATATCAGAACTGGGAAATGAGTATTTGGAACTCAGAATACGGACTTCATAACTTACAATTCAGAACAAAGAACTCAGACATCAGAACTCAAGACTCATAACAAAGAACTCAGTTCTCAGCACTCAGAATTCAGAACACACAATTCAGAACTCAAAACGCAGAAATCAGAACTGTAACTCAGAATTGTGAAATCAGAACTCAGAATTCAGAACGCAATTGAGAACTTTGAAGTCAGAACTCAGAATAAATTCCTCACAATACTAACTCAGAATCGGCGACTCAGAAATCAGAACTGAGATACAGATCTCAGAATTCAAAATTCAGAATTCAGAAGTCCGAATTCAGAACCGGAACACAGAATTCGGGACTCAGAACTCAAAATTCAGTACTCAGTACTCAGAACTCAGAAATCACCACTCTGAATTCTGGTCACAGAATTCACAACTCTGAAATCAGAATACAGACTGTAGAATTTAGACTCCGAACTCAGATCTAAGAGCTAAGAGTTGAGAATTCATAACTCAGTATTCAGAACTGGGAAATGAGAACTCAGAACTCAGATTTCACAGCTAAGAATTCAGAACTCAGTTATCAGAACTCAGAATTCAGAATTCAGAACTCAGAACGCAGAACACAAAATTCAGAACTCAGTAGTCAGAACTAGAAACTGTGAACTCAGAATTTGTAACTCAGAATTCTGAACGCAATTGAAAAATTTGAACTCAGAACTCAGAATACAGTACTCAAGATTCAGACCTCAAAATTCAGAACTCGGCACTCACAAAATGTAATTCACAACAAAATCTCAAATCTCAGAATTCAAAACTCAGAAAATAGAACTAACCACTCGGAATTCAAATTCAGATCTCAGAGTGTAGCACTTTGGATTGAGAACTCATTCCTCAGAACGCAGGACTCAGAACTCAGAATTCAGAAATTAGATTCATATCTCAGAACTCAGAACTCAGAATTCAGAACTCAGAGTTGAGAACTCAGCATGACAACTCAGTATTCAGATCTCGCAGTTCAGCACACAGAATTGACAACTTAGAAATCAGAACACACAATACAGTGATCAGTATTCAGAATTCAGCACGCAGAACTCAAACTCACAATTCAGAACTCAGCACTCAGAACTCAGAATGCAGACCTCAGGAACCAGAACTCAGAGTTTACAACCCTGAATTCAGAACTCTAATTTCAGAACTCAATTTCATAACTCAGAACACAAGACTCAGAAGTCAGAACTCAGAATTCAGAACTCAAAACTCAGAACTCAGAACTCGATATTTAGACTTCAAAATAGAGCACTCAGATATTCGGACTCCTAACTCAGACAAAGAAGTCAGAGTTGAAATTTCAGAACTCAGAAGTCACAATTCGCAACACAGAATTTGTGACTAGGAATTCATAAATGAGGCTCAGTTCTCAAAATTCACAAATCAGAATTCAGAAATCCAAATTCAGAACCCAGAACACAGAATTCGGAACTCAGAACTCAAAATTCAGTACTCAGAATTCAGAACTCACAACTCACAACTCTGAATTCTGATCTCAGAATCCACAACTCTGAATTCAGAATACAGGCTGCAGTTTACAACTCCGAACTCAGATCTCAGAACTAAGAGTTGAGAATTCATAACTCAGAACTCAGAATTCAGAAATGATGACTCAGAACTTGGAATTCAGAACTCAGAAATCACAACTCAGTATTCAGAACCCAGAATTCATAACCCAGAATTCTCACCTTCGAATTCTGAACTCAGAATTCAAACTCGAATAGCAGAACTGGGAAATGAGTATTTGGAACTCAGAATACGGACTTCATAACTTACAATTCAGAACAAAGAACTCAGACATCAGAACTCAAGACTCATAACAAAGAACTCAGTTCTCAGCACTCAGAATTCAGAACACACAATTCAGAACTCAAAACGCAGAAATCAGAACTGTAACTCAGAATTGTGAAATCAGAACTCAGAATTCAGAACGCAATTGAGAACTTTGAAGTCAGAACTCAGAATAAATTCCTCACAATACTAGCTCAGAATCGGCAACTCAGAAATCAGAACTGAGATACAGATCTCAGAATTCAAAATTCAGAATTCAGGAGTCCGAATTCAGAACCGGAACACAGAATTCGGGACTCAGAACTCAAAATTCAGTACTCAGTACTCAGAACTCAGAAATCACCACTCTGAATTCTGGTCACAGAATTCACAACTCTGAAATCAGAATACAGACTGTAGAATTTAGACTCCGAACTCAGATCTAAGAGCTAAGAGTTGAGAATTCATAACTCAGTATTCAGAACTGGGAAATGAGAACTCAGAACTCAGATTTCACAGCTAAGAATTCAGAACTCAGTTATCAGAACTCAGAATTCAGAATTCAGAACTCAGAACGCAGAACACAAAATTCAGAACTCAGTAGTCAGAACTAGAAACTGTGAACTCAGAATTTGTAACTCAGAATTCTGAACGCAATTGAAAAATTTGAACTCAGAACTCAGAATACAGTACTCAAGATTCAGACCTCAAAATTCAGAACTCGGCACTCACAAAATGTAATTCACAACAAAATCTCAAATCTCAGAATTCAAAACTCAGAAAATAGAACTAACCACTCGGAATTCAAATTCAGATCTCAGAGTGTAGCACTTTGGATTGAGAACTCATTCCTCAGAACGCAGGACTCAGAACTCAGAATTCAGAAATTAGATTCATATCTCAGAACTCAGAACTCAGAATTCAGAACTCAGAGTTGAGAACTCAGCATGACAACTCAGTATTCAGATCTCGCAGTTCAGCACACAGAATTGACAACTTAGAAATCAGAACACACAATACAGTGATCAGTATTCAGAATTCAGCACGCAGAATTCAAACTCACAATTCAGAACTCAGCACTCAGAACTCAGAATGCAGACCTCAGGAACCAGAACTCAGAGTTTACAACCCTGAATTCAGAACTCTAATTTCAGAACTCAATTTCATAACTCAGAACACAAGACTCAGAAGTCAGAACTCAGAATTCAGAACTCAAAACTCAGAACTCAGAACTCGATATTTAGACTTCAAAATAGAGCACTCAGATATTCGGACTCCTAACTCAGACAAAGAAGTCAGAGTTGAAATTTCAGGACTCAGAAGTCACAATTCGCAACACAGAATTTGTGACTAGGAATTCATAAATGAGGCTCAGTTCTCAAAATTCACAAATCAGAATTCAGAAATCCAAATTCAGAACCCAGAACACAGAATTCGGAACTCAGAACTCAAAATTCAGTACTCAGAATTCAGAACTCACAACTCACAACTCTGAATTCTGATCTCAGAATCCACAACTCTGAATTCAGAATACAGGCTGCAGTTTACAACTCCGAACTCAGATCTCAGAACTAAGAGTTGAGAATTCATAACTCAGAACTCAGAATTCAGAAATGATGACTCAGAACTTGGAATTCAGAACTCAGAAATCACAACTCAGTATTCAGAACCCAGAATTCATAACCCAGAATTCTCACCTTCGAATTCTGAACTCAGAATTCAAACTCGAATATCAGAACTGGGAAATGAGTATTTGGAACTCAGAATACGGACTTCATAACTTACAATTCAGAACAAAGAACTCAGACATCAGAACTCAAGACTCATAACAAAGAACTCAGTTCTCAGCACTCAGAATTCAGAACACACAATTCAGAACTCAAAACGCAGAAATCAGAACTGTAACTCAGAATTGTGAAATCAGAACTCAGAATTCAGAACGCAATTGAGAACTTTGAAGTCAGAACTCAGAATAAATTCCTCACAATACTAACTCAGAATCGGCGACTCAGAAATCAGAACTGAGATACAGATCTCAGAATTCAAAATTCAGAATTCAGAAGTCCGAATTCAGAACCGGAACACAGAATTCGGGACTCAGAACTCAAAATTCAGTACTCAGTACTCAGAACTCAGAAATCACCACTCTGAATTCTGGTCACAGAATTCACAACTCTGAAATCAGAATACAGACTGTAGAATTTAGACTCCGAACTCAGATCTAAGAGCTAAGAGTTGAGAATTCATAACTCAGTATTCAGAACTGGGAAATGAGAACTCAGAACTCAGATTTCACAGCTAAGAATTCAGAACTCAGTTATCAGAACTCAGAATTCAGAATTCAGAACTCAGAACGCAGAACACAAAATTCAGAACTCAGTAGTCAGAACTAGAAACTGTGAACTCAGAATTTGTAACTCAGAATTCTGAACGCAATTGAAAAATTTGAACTCAGAACTCAGAATACAGTACTCAAGATTCAGACCTCAAAATTCAGAACTCGGCACTCACAAAATGTAATTCACAACAAAATCTCAAATCTCAGAATTCAAAACTCAGAAAATAGAACTAACCACTCGGAATTCAAATTCAGATCTCAGAGTGTAGCACTTTGGATTGAGAACTCATTCCTCAGAACGCAGGACTCAGAACTCAGAATTCAGAAATTAGATTCATATCTCAGAACTCAGAACTCAGAATTCAGAACTCAGAGTTGAGAACTCAGCATGACAACTCAGTATTCAGATCTCGCAGTTCAGCACACAGAATTGACAACTTAGAAATCAGAACACACAATACAGTGATCAGTATTCAGAATTCAGCACGCAGAACTCAAACTCACAATTCAGAACTCAGCACTCAGAACTCAGAATGCAGACCTCAGGAACCAGAACTCAGAGTTTACAACCCTGAATTCAGAACTCTAATTTCAGAACTCAATTTCATAACTCAGAACACAAGACTCAGAAGTCAGAACTCAGAATTCAGAACTCAAAACTCAGAACTCAGAACTCGATATTTAGACTTCAAAATAGAGCACTCAGATATTCGGACTCCTAACTCAGACAAAGAAGTCAGAGTTGAAATTTCAGAACTCAGAAGTCACAATTCGCAACACAGAATTTGTGACTAGGAATTCATAAATGAGGCTCAGTTCTCAAAATTCACAAATCAGAATTCAGAAATCCAAATTCAGAACCCAGAACACAGAATTCGGAACTCAGAACTCAAAATTCAGTACTCAGAATTCAGAACTCACAACTCACAACTCTGAATTCTGATCTCAGAATCCACAACTCTGAATTCAGAATACAGGCTGCAGTTTACAACTCCGAACTCAGATCTCAGAACTAAGAGTTGAGAATTCATAACTCAGAACTCAGAATTCAGAAATGATGACTCAGAACTTGGAATTCAGAACTCAGAAATCACAACTCAGTATTCAGAACCCAGAATTCATAACCCAGAATTCTCACCTTCGAATTCTGAACTCAGAATTCAAACTCGAATATCAGAACTGGGAAATGAGTATTTGGAACTCAGAATACGGACTTCATAACTTACAATTCAGAACAAAGAACTCAGACATCAGAACTCAAGACTCATAACAAAGAACTCAGTTCTCAGCACTCAGAATTCAGAACACACAATTCAGAACTCAAAACGCAGAAATCAGAACTGTAACTCAGAATTGTGAAATCAGAACTCAGAATTCAGAACGCAATTGAGAACTTTGAAGTCAGAACTCAGAATAAATTCCTCACAATACTAGCTCAGAATCGGCAACTCAGAAATCAGAACTGAGATACAGATCTCAGAATTCAAAATTCAGAATTCAGGAGTCCGAATTCAGAACCGGAACACAGAATTCGGGACTCAGAACTCAAAATTCAGTACTCAGTACTCAGAACTCAGAAATCACCACTCTGAATTCTGGTCACAGAATTCACAACTCTGAAATCAGAATACAGACTGTAGAATTTAGACTCCGAACTCAGATCTAAGAGCTAAGAGTTGAGAATTCATAACTCAGTATTCAGAACTGGGAAATGAGAACTCAGAACTCAGATTTCACAGCTAAGAATTCAGAACTCAGTTATCAGAACTCAGAATTCAGAATTCAGAACTCAGAACGCAGAACACAAAATTCAGAACTCAGTAGTCAGAACTAGAAACTGTGAACTCAGAATTTGTAACTCAGAATTCTGAACGCAATTGAAAAATTTGAACTCAGAACTCAGAATACAGTACTCAAGATTCAGACCTCAAAATTCAGAACTCGGCACTCACAAAATGTAATTCACAACAAAATCTCAAATCTCAGAATTCAAAACTCAGAAAATAGAACTAACCACTCGGAATTCAAATTCAGATCTCAGAGTGTAGCACTTTGGATTGAGAACTCATTCCTCAGAACGCAGGACTCAGAACTCAGAATTCAGAAATTAGATTCATATCTCAGAACTCAGAACTCAGAATTCAGAACTCAGAGTTGAGAACTCAGCATGACAACTCAGTATTCAGATCTCGCAGTTCAGCACACAGAATTGACAACTTAGAAATCAGAACACACAATACAGTGATCAGTATTCAGAATTCAGCACGCAGAATTCAAACTCACAATTCAGAACTCAGCACTCAGAACTCAGAATGCAGACCTCAGGAACCAGAACTCAGAGTTTACAACCCTGAATTCAGAACTCTAATTTCAGAACTCAATTTCATAACTCAGAACACAAGACTCAGAAGTCAGAACTCAGAATTCAGAACTCAAAACTCAGAACTCAGAACTCGATATTTAGACTTCAAAATAGAGCACTCAGATATTCGGACTCCTAACTCAGACAAAGAAGTCAGAGTTGAAATTTCAGGACTCAGAAGTCACAATTCGCAACACAGAATTTGTGACTAGGAATTCATAAATGAGGCTCAGTTCTCAAAATTCACAAATCAGAATTCAGAAATCCAAATTCAGAACCCAGAACACAGAATTCGGAACTCAGAACTCAAAATTCAGTACTCAGAATTCAGAACTCACAACTCACAACTCTGAATTCTGATCTCAGAATCCACAACTCTGAATTCAGAATACAGGCTGCAGTTTACAACTCCGAACTCAGATCTCAGAACTAAGAGTTGAGAATTCATAACTCAGAACTCAGAATTCAGAAATGATGACTCAGAACTTGGAATTCAGAACTCAGAAATCACAACTCAGTATTCAGAACCCAGAATTCATAACCCAGAATTCTCACCTTCGAATTCTGAACTCAGAATTCAAACTCGAATATCAGAACTGGGAAATGAGTATTTGGAACTCAGAATACGGACTTCATAACTTACAATTCAGAACAAAGAACTCAGACATCAGAACTCAAGACTCATAACAAAGAACTCAGTTCTCAGCACTCAGAATTCAGAACACACAATTCAGAACTCAAAACGCAGAAATCAGAACTGTAACTCAGAATTGTGAAATCAGAACTCAGAATTCAGAACGCAATTGAGAACTTTGAAGTCAGAACTCAGAATAAATTCCTCACAATACTAACTCAGAATCGGCGACTCAGAAATCAGAACTGAGATACAGATCTCAGAATTCAAAATTCAGAATTCAGAAGTCCGAATTCAGAACCGGAACACAGAATTCGGGACTCAGAACTCAAAATTCAGTACTCAGTACTCAGAACTCAGAAATCACCACTCTGAATTCTGGTCACAGAATTCACAACTCTGAAATCAGAATACAGACTGTAGAATTTAGACTCCGAACTCAGATCTAAGAGCTAAGAGTTGAGAATTCATAACTCAGTATTCAGAACTGGGAAATGAGAACTCAGAACTCAGATTTCACAGCTAAGAATTCAGAACTCAGTTATCAGAACTCAGAATTCAGAATTCAGAACTCAGAACGCAGAACACAAAATTCAGAACTCAGTAGTCAGAACTAGAAACTGTGAACTCAGAATTTGTAACTCAGAATTCTGAACGCAATTGAAAAATTTGAACTCAGAACTCAGAATACAGTACTCAAGATTCAGACCTCAAAATTCAGAACTCGGCACTCACAAAATGTAATTCACAACAAAATCTCAAATCTCAGAATTCAAAACTCAGAAAATAGAACTAACCACTCGGAATTCAAATTCAGATCTCAGAGTGTAGCACTTTGGATTGAGAACTCATTCCTCAGAACGCAGGACTCAGAACTCAGAATTCAGAAATTAGATTCATATCTCAGAACTCAGAACTCAGAATTCAGAACTCAGAGTTGAGAACTCAGCATGACAACTCAGTATTCAGATCTCGCAGTTCAGCACACAGAATTGACAACTTAGAAATCAGAACACACAATACAGTGATCAGTATTCAGAATTCAGCACGCAGAACTCAAACTCACAATTCAGAACTCAGCACTCAGAACTCAGAATGCAGACCTCAGGAACCAGAACTCAGAGTTTACAACCCTGAATTCAGAACTCTAATTTCAGAACTCAATTTCATAACTCAGAACACAAGACTCAGAAGTCAGAACTCAGAATTCAGAACTCAAAACTCAGAACTCAGAACTCGATATTTAGACTTCAAAATAGAGCACTCAGATATTCGGACTCCTAACTCAGACAAAGAAGTCAGAGTTGAAATTTCAGAACTCAGAAGTCACAATTCGCAACACAGAATTTGTGACTAGGAATTCATAAATGAGGCTCAGTTCTCAAAATTCACAAATCAGAATTCAGAAATCCAAATTCAGAACCCAGAACACAGAATTCGGAACTCAGAACTCAAAATTCAGTACTCAGAATTCAGAACTCACAACTCACAACTCTGAATTCTGATCTCAGAATCCACAACTCTGAATTCAGAATACAGGCTGCAGTTTACAACTCCGAACTCAGATCTCAGAACTAAGAGTTGAGAATTCATAACTCAGAACTCAGAATTCAGAAATGATGACTCAGAACTTGGAATTCAGAACTCAGAAATCACAACTCAGTATTCAGAACCCAGAATTCATAACCCAGAATTCTCACCTTCGAATTCTGAACTCAGAATTCAAACTCGAATATCAGAACTGGGAAATGAGTATTTGGAACTCAGAATACGGACTTCATAACTTACAATTCAGAACAAAGAACTCAGACATCAGAACTCAAGACTCATAACAAAGAACTCAGTTCTCAGCACTCAGAATTCAGAACACACAATTCAGAACTCAAAACGCAGAAATCAGAACTGTAACTCAGAATTGTGAAATCAGAACTCAGAATTCAGAACGCAATTGAGAACTTTGAAGTCAGAACTCAGAATAAATTCCTCACAATACTAACTCAGAATCGGCGACTCAGAAATCAGAACTGAGATACAGATCTCAGAATTCAAAATTCAGAATTCAGAAGTCCGAATTCAGAACCGGAACACAGAATTCGGGACTCAGAACTCAAAATTCAGTACTCAGTACTCAGAACTCAGAAATCACCACTCTGAATTCTGGTCACAGAATTCACAACTCTGAAATCAGAATACAGACTGTAGAATTTAGACTCCGAACTCAGATCTAAGAGCTAAGAGTTGAGAATTCATAACTCAGTATTCAGAACTGGGAAATGAGAACTCAGAACTCAGATTTCACAGCTAAGAATTCAGAACTCAGTTATCAGAACTCAGAATTCAGAATTCAGAACTCAGAACGCAGAACACAAAATTCAGAACTCAGTAGTCAGAACTAGAAACTGTGAACTCAGAATTTGTAACTCAGAATTCTGAACGCAATTGAAAAATTTGAACTCAGAACTCAGAATACAGTACTCAAGATTCAGACCTCAAAATTCAGAACTCGGCACTCACAAAATGTAATTCACAACAAAATCTCAAATCTCAGAATTCAAAACTCAGAAAATAGAACTAACCACTCGGAATTCAAATTCAGATCTCAGAGTGTAGCACTTTGGATTGAGAACTCATTCCTCAGAACGCAGGACTCAGAACTCAGAATTCAGAAATTAGATTCATATCTCAGAACTCAGAACTCAGAATTCAGAACTCAGAGTTGAGAACTCAGCATGACAACTCAGTATTCAGATCTCGCAGTTCAGCACACAGAATTGACAACTTAGAAATCAGAACACACAATACAGTGATCAGTATTCAGAATTCAGCACGCAGAATTCAAACTCACAATTCAGAACTCAGCACTCAGAACTCAGAATGCAGACCTCAGGAACCAGAACTCAGAGTTTACAACCCTGAATTCAGAACTCTAATTTCAGAACTCAATTTCATAACTCAGAACACAAGACTCAGAAGTCAGAACTCAGAATTCAGAACTCAAAACTCAGAACTCAGAACTCGATATTTAGACTTCAAAATAGAGCACTCAGATATTCGGACTCCTAACTCAGACAAAGAAGTCAGAGTTGAAATTTCAGAACTCAGAAGTCACAATTCGCAACACAGAATTTGTGACTAGGAATTCATAAATGAGGCTCAGTTCTCAAAATTCACAAATCAGAATTCAGAAATCCAAATTCAGAACCCAGAACACAGAATTCGGAACTCAGAACTCAAAATTCAGTACTCAGAATTCAGAACTCACAACTCACAACTCTGAATTCTGATCTCAGAATCCACAACTCTGAATTCAGAATACAGGCTGCAGTTTACAACTCCGAACTCAGATCTCAGAACTAAGAGTTGAGAATTCATAACTCAGAACTCAGAATTCAGAAATGATGACTCAGAACTTGGAATTCAGAACTCAGAAATCACAACTCAGTATTCAGAACCCAGAATTCATAACCCAGAATTCTCACCTTCGAATTCTGAACTCAGAATTCAAACTCGAATAGCAGAACTGGGAAATGAGTATTTGGAACTCAGAATACGGACTTCATAACTTACAATTCAGAACAAAGAACTCAGACATCAGAACTCAAGACTCATAACAAAGAACTCAGTTCTCAGCACTCAGAATTCAGAACACACAATTCAGAACTCAAAACGCAGAAATCAGAACTGTAACTCAGAATTGTGAAATCAGAACTCAGAATTCAGAACGCAATTGAGAACTTTGAAGTCAGAACTCAGAATAAATTCCTCACAATACTAGCTCAGAATCGGCAACTCAGAAATCAGAACTGAGATACAGATCTCAGAATTCAAAATTCAGAATTCAGGAGTCCGAATTCAGAACCGGAACACAGAATTCGGGACTCAGAACTCAAAATTCAGTACTCAGTACTCAGAACTCAGAAATCACCACTCTGAATTCTGGTCACAGAATTCACAACTCTGAAATCAGAATACAGACTGTAGAATTTAGACTCCGAACTCAGATCTAAGAGCTAAGAGTTGAGAATTCATAACTCAGTATTCAGAACTGGGAAATGAGAACTCAGAACTCAGATTTCACAGCTAAGAATTCAGAACTCAGTTATCAGAACTCAGAATTCAGAATTCAGAACTCAGAACGCAGAACACAAAATTCAGAACTCAGTAGTCAGAACTAGAAACTGTGAACTCAGAATTTGTAACTCAGAATTCTGAACGCAATTGAAAAATTTGAACTCAGAACTCAGAATACAGTACTCAAGATTCAGACCTCAAAATTCAGAACTCGGCACTCACAAAATGTAATTCACAACAAAATCTCAAATCTCAGAATTCAAAACTCAGAAAATAGAACTAACCACTCGGAATTCAAATTCAGATCTCAGAGTGTAGCACTTTGGATTGAGAACTCATTCCTCAGAACGCAGGACTCAGAACTCAGAATTCAGAAATTAGATTCATATCTCAGAACTCAGAACTCAGAATTCAGAACTCAGAGTTGAGAACTCAGCATGACAACTCAGTATTCAGATCTCGCAGTTCAGCACACAGAATTGACAACTTAGAAATCAGAACACACAATACAGTGATCAGTATTCAGAATTCAGCACGCAGAATTCAAACTCACAATTCAGAACTCAGCACTCAGAACTCAGAATGCAGACCTCAGGAACCAGAACTCAGAGTTTACAACCCTGAATTCAGAACTCTAATTTCAGAACTCAATTTCATAACTCAGAACACAAGACTCAGAAGTCAGAACTCAGAATTCAGAACTCAAAACTCAGAACTCAGAACTCGATATTTAGACTTCAAAATAGAGCACTCAGATATTCGGACTCCTAACTCAGACAAAGAAGTCAGAGTTGAAATTTCAGAACTCAGAAGTCACAATTCGCAACACAGAATTTGTGACTAGGAATTCATAAATGAGGCTCAGTTCTCAAAATTCACAAATCAGAATTCAGAAATCCAAATTCAGAACCCAGAACACAGAATTCGGAACTCAGAACTCAAAATTCAGTACTCAGAATTCAGAACTCACAACTCACAACTCTGAATTCTGATCTCAGAATCCACAACTCTGAATTCAGAATACAGGCTGCAGTTTACAACTCCGAACTCAGATCTCAGAACTAAGAGTTGAGAATTCATAACTCAGAACTCAGAATTCAGAAATGATGACTCAGAACTTGGAATTCAGAACTCAGAAATCACAACTCAGTATTCAGAACCCAGAATTCATAACCCAGAATTCTCACCTTCGAATTCTGAACTCAGAATTCAAACTCGAATAGCAGAACTGGGAAATGAGTATTTGGAACTCAGAATACGGACTTCATAACTTACAATTCAGAACAAAGAACTCAGACATCAGAACTCAAGACTCATAACAAAGAACTCAGTTCTCAGCACTCAGAATTCAGAACACACAATTCAGAACTCAAAACGCAGAAATCAGAACTGTAACTCAGAATTGTGAAATCAGAACTCAGAATTCAGAACGCAATTGAGAACTTTGAAGTCAGAACTCAGAATAAATTCCTCACAATACTAGCTCAGAATCGGCAACTCAGAAATCAGAACTGAGATACAGATCTCAGAATTCAAAATTCAGAATTCAGGAGTCCGAATTCAGAACCGGAACACAGAATTCGGGACTCAGAACTCAAAATTCAGTACTCAGTACTCAGAACTCAGAAATCACCACTCTGAATTCTGGTCACAGAATTCACAACTCTGAAATCAGAATACAGACTGTAGAATTTAGACTCCGAACTCAGATCTAAGAGCTAAGAGTTGAGAATTCATAACTCAGTATTCAGAACTGGGAAATGAGAACTCAGAACTCAGATTTCACAGCTAAGAATTCAGAACTCAGTTATCAGAACTCAGAATTCAGAATTCAGAACTCAGAACGCAGAACACAAAATTCAGAACTCAGTAGTCAGAACTAGAAACTGTGAACTCAGAATTTGTAACTCAGAATTCTGAACGCAATTGAAAAATTTGAACTCAGAACTCAGAATACAGTACTCAAGATTCAGACCTCAAAATTCAGAACTCGGCACTCACAAAATGTAATTCACAACAAAATCTCAAATCTCAGAATTCAAAACTCAGAAAATAGAACTAACCACTCGGAATTCAAATTCAGATCTCAGAGTGTAGCACTTTGGATTGAGAACTCATTCCTCAGAACGCAGGACTCAGAACTCAGAATTCAGAAATTAGATTCATATCTCAGAACTCAGAACTCAGAATTCAGAACTCAGAGTTGAGAACTCAGCATGACAACTCAGTATTCAGATCTCGCAGTTCAGCACACAGAATTGACAACTTAGAAATCAGAACACACAATACAGTGATCAGTATTCAGAATTCAGCACGCAGAATTCAAACTCACAATTCAGAACTCAGCACTCAGAACTCAGAATGCAGACCTCAGGAACCAGAACTCAGAGTTTACAACCCTGAATTCAGAACTCTAATTTCAGAACTCAATTTCATAACTCAGAACACAAGACTCAGAAGTCAGAACTCAGAATTCAGAACTCAAAACTCAGAACTCAGAACTCGATATTTAGACTTCAAAATAGAGCACTCAGATATTCGGACTCCTAACTCAGACAAAGAAGTCAGAGTTGAAATTTCAGGACTCAGAAGTCACAATTCGCAACACAGAATTTGTGACTAGGAATTCATAAATGAGGCTCAGTTCTCAAAATTCACAAATCAGAATTCAGAAATCCAAATTCAGAACCCAGAACACAGAATTCGGAACTCAGAACTCAAAATTCAGTACTCAGAATTCAGAACTCACAACTCACAACTCTGAATTCTGATCTCAGAATCCACAACTCTGAATTCAGAATACAGGCTGCAGTTTACAACTCCGAACTCAGATCTCAGAACTAAGAGTTGAGAATTCATAACTCAGAACTCAGAATTCAGAAATGATGACTCAGAACTTGGAATTCAGAACTCAGAAATCACAACTCAGTATTCAGAACCCAGAATTCATAACCCAGAATTCTCACCTTCGAATTCTGAACTCAGAATTCAAACTCGAATATCAGAACTGGGAAATGAGTATTTGGAACTCAGAATACGGACTTCATAACTTACAATTCAGAACAAAGAACTCAGACATCAGAACTCAAGACTCATAACAAAGAACTCAGTTCTCAGCACTCAGAATTCAGAACACACAATTCAGAACTCAAAACGCAGAAATCAGAACTGTAACTCAGAATTGTGAAATCAGAACTCAGAATTCAGAACGCAATTGAGAACTTTGAAGTCAGAACTCAGAATAAATTCCTCACAATACTAACTCAGAATCGGCGACTCAGAAATCAGAACTGAGATACAGATCTCAGAATTCAAAATTCAGAATTCAGAAGTCCGAATTCAGAACCGGAACACAGAATTCGGGACTCAGAACTCAAAATTCAGTACTCAGTACTCAGAACTCAGAAATCACCACTCTGAATTCTGGTCACAGAATTCACAACTCTGAAATCAGAATACAGACTGTAGAATTTAGACTCCGAACTCAGATCTAAGAGCTAAGAGTTGAGAATTCATAACTCAGTATTCAGAACTGGGAAATGAGAACTCAGAACTCAGATTTCACAGCTAAGAATTCAGAACTCAGTTATCAGAACTCAGAATTCAGAATTCAGAACTCAGAACGCAGAACACAAAATTCAGAACTCAGTAGTCAGAACTAGAAACTGTGAACTCAGAATTTGTAACTCAGAATTCTGAACGCAATTGAAAAATTTGAACTCAGAACTCAGAATACAGTACTCAAGATTCAGACCTCAAAATTCAGAACTCGGCACTCACAAAATGTAATTCACAACAAAATCTCAAATCTCAGAATTCAAAACTCAGAAAATAGAACTAACCACTCGGAATTCAAATTCAGATCTCAGAGTGTAGCACTTTGGATTGAGAACTCATTCCTCAGAACGCAGGACTCAGAACTCAGAATTCAGAAATTAGATTCATATCTCAGAACTCAGAACTCAGAATTCAGAACTCAGAGTTGAGAACTCAGCATGACAACTCAGTATTCAGATCTCGCAGTTCAGCACACAGAATTGACAACTTAGAAATCAGAACACACAATACAGTGATCAGTATTCAGAATTCAGCACGCAGAACTCAAACTCACAATTCAGAACTC
Source organism: Ochotona princeps (assembly GCF_030435755.1). Lineage (NCBI taxonomy): Eukaryota > Metazoa > Chordata > Mammalia > Lagomorpha > Ochotonidae > Ochotona > Ochotona princeps. The sequence goes on along the minus strand of NC_080866.1, from coordinate 34,052,098 downwards.
AGCACTCAGAACTCAGAATGCAGACCTCAGGAACCAGAACTCAGAGTTTACAACCCTGAATTCAGAACTCTAATTTCAGAACTCAATTTCATAACTCAGAACACAAGACTCAGAAGTCAGAACTCAGAATTCAGAACTCAAAACTCAGAACTCAGAACTCGATATTTAGACTTCAAAATAGAGCACTCAGATATTCGGACTCCTAACTCAGACAAAGAAGTCAGAGTTGAAATTTCAGAACTCAGAAGTCACAATTCGCAACACAGAATTTGTGACTAGGAATTCATAAATGAGGCTCAGTTCTCAAAATTCACAAATCAGAATTCAGAAATCCAAATTCAGAACCCAGAACACAGAATTCGGAACTCAGAACTCAAAATTCAGTACTCAGAATTCAGAACTCACAACTCACAACTCTGAATTCTGATCTCAGAATCCACAACTCTGAATTCAGAATACAGGCTGCAGTTTACAACTCCGAACTCAGATCTCAGAACTAAGAGTTGAGAATTCATAACTCAGAACTCAGAATTCAGAAATGATGACTCAGAACTTGGAATTCAGAACTCAGAAATCACAACTCAGTATTCAGAACCCAGAATTCATAACCCAGAATTCTCACCTTCGAATTCTGAACTCAGAATTCAAACTCGAATATCAGAACTGGGAAATGAGTATTTGGAACTCAGAATACGGACTTCATAACTTACAATTCAGAACAAAGAACTCAGACATCAGAACTCAAGACTCATAACAAAGAACTCAGTTCTCAGCACTCAGAATTCAGAACACACAATTCAGAACTCAAAACGCAGAAAATAGAACTGTAACTCAGAATTGTGAAATCAGAACTCAGAATTCAGAACGCAATTGAGAACTTTGAAGTCAGAACTCAGAATAAATTCCTCACAATACTAGCTCAGAATCGGCGACTCAGAAATCAGAACTGAGATACAGATCTCAGAATTCAAAATTCAGAATTCAGAAGTCCGAATTCAGAACCGGAACACAGAATTCGGGACTCAGAACTCAAAATTCAGTACTCAGTACTCAGAACTCAGAAATCACCACTCTGAATTCTGGTCACAGAATTCACAACTCTGAAATCAGAATACAGACTGTAGAATTTAGACTCCGAACTCAGATCTAAGAGCTAAGAGTTGAGAATTCATAACTCAGTATTCAGAACTGGGAAATGAGAACTCAGAACTCAGATTTCACAGCTAAGAATTCAGAACTCAGTTATCAGAACTCAGAATTCAGAACTCAGAACTCAGAACGCAGAACACAAAATTCAGAACTCAGTAGTCAGAACTAGAAACTGTGAACTCAGAATTTGGAACTCAGAATTCTGAACGCAATTGAAAAATTTGAACTCAGAACTCAGAATACAGTACTCAAGATTCAGACCTCAAAATTCAGAACTCGGCACTCACAAAATGTAATTCACAACAAAATCTCAAATCTCAGAATTCAAAACTCAGAAAATAGAACTAACCACTCGGAATTCAAATTCAGATCTCAGAGTGTAGCACTTTGGATTGAGAACTCATTCCTCAGAACGCAGGACTCAGAACTCAGAATTCAGAAATTAGATTCATATCTCAGAACTCAGAACTCAGAATTCAGAACTCAGAGTTGAGAACTCAGCATGACAACTCAGTATTCAGATCTCGCAGTTCAGCACACAGAATTGACAACTTAGAAATCAGAACACACAATACAGTGATCAGTATTCAGAATTCAGCACGCAGAACTCAAACTCACAATTCAGAACTCAGCACTCAGAACTCAGAATGCAGACCTCAGGAACCAGAACTCAGAGTTTACAACCCTGAATTCAGAACTCTAATTTCAGAACTCAATTTCATAACTCAGAACACAAGACTCAGAAGTCAGAACTCAGAATTCAGAACTCAAAACTCAGAACTCAGAACTCGATATTTAGACTTCAAAATAGAGCACTCAGATATTCGGACTCCTAACTCAGACAAAGAAGTCAGAGTTGAAATTTCAGAACTCAGAAGTCACAATTCGCAACACAGAATTTGTGACTAGGAATTCATAAATGAGGCTCAGTTCTCAAAATTCACAAATCAGAATTCAGAAATCCAAATTCAGAACCCAGAACACAGAATTCGGAACTCAGAACTCAAAATTCAGTACTCAGAATTCAGAACTCACAACTCACAACTCTGAATTCTGATCTCAGAATCCACAACTCTGAATTCAGAATACAGGCTGCAGTTTACAACTCCGAACTCAGATCTCAGAACTAAGAGTTGAGAATTCATAACTCAGAACTCAGAATTCAGAAATGATGACTCAGAACTTGGAATTCAGAACTCAGAAATCACAACTCAGTATTCAGAACCCAGAATTCATAACCCAGAATTCTCACCTTCGAATTCTGAACTCAGAATTCAAACTCGAATATCAGAACTGGGAAATGAGTATTTGGAACTCAGAATACGGACTTCATAACTTACAATTCAGAACAAAGAACTCAGACATCAGAACTCAAGACTCATAACAAAGAACTCAGTTCTCAGCACTCAGAATTCAGAACACACAATTCAGAACTCAAAACGCAGAAATCAGAACTGTAACTCAGAATTGTGAAATCAGAACTCAGAATTCAGAACGCAATTGAGAACTTTGAAGTCAGAACTCAGAATAAATTCCTCACAATACTAACTCAGAATCGGCGACTCAGAAATCAGAACTGAGATACAGATCTCAGAATTCAAAATTCAGAATTCAGAAGTCCGAATTCAGAACCGGAACACAGAATTCGGGACTCAGAACTCAAAATTCAGTACTCAGTACTCAGAACTCAGAAATCACCACTCTGAATTCTGGTCACAGAATTCACAACTCTGAAATCAGAATACAGACTGTAGAATTTAGACTCCGAACTCAGATCTAAGAGCTAAGAGTTGAGAATTCATAACTCAGTATTCAGAACTGGGAAATGAGAACTCAGAACTCAGATTTCACAGCTAAGAATTCAGAACTCAGTTATCAGAACTCAGAATTCAGAATTCAGAACTCAGAACGCAGAACACAAAATTCAGAACTCAGTAGTCAGAACTAGAAACTGTGAACTCAGAATTTGTAACTCAGAATTCTGAACGCAATTGAAAAATTTGAACTCAGAACTCAGAATACAGTACTCAAGATTCAGACCTCAAAATTCAGAACTCGGCACTCACAAAATGTAATTCACAACAAAATCTCAAATCTCAGAATTCAAAACTCAGAAAATAGAACTAACCACTCGGAATTCAAATTCAGATCTCAGAGTGTAGCACTTTGGATTGAGAACTCATTCCTCAGAACGCAGGACTCAGAACTCAGAATTCAGAAATTAGATTCATATCTCAGAACTCAGAACTCAGAATTCAGAACTCAGAGTTGAGAACTCAGCATGACAACTCAGTATTCAGATCTCGCAGTTCAGCACACAGAATTGACAACTTAGAAATCAGAACACACAATACAGTGATCAGTATTCAGAATTCAGCACGCAGAACTCAAACTCACAATTCAGAACTCAGCACTCAGAACTCAGAATGCAGACCTCAGGAACCAGAACTCAGAGTTTACAACCCTGAATTCAGAACTCTAATTTCAGAACTCAATTTCATAACTCAGAACACAAGACTCAGAAGTCAGAACTCAGAATTCAGAACTCAAAACTCAGAACTCAGAACTCGATATTTAGACTTCAAAATAGAGCACTCAGATATTCGGACTCCTAACTCAGACAAAGAAGTCAGAGTTGAAATTTCAGAACTCAGAAGTCACAATTCGCAACACAGAATTTGTGACTAGGAATTCATAAATGAGGCTCAGTTCTCAAAATTCACAAATCAGAATTCAGAAATCCAAATTCAGAACCCAGAACACAGAATTCGGAACTCAGAACTCAAAATTCAGTACTCAGAATTCAGAACTCACAACTCACAACTCTGAATTCTGATCTCAGAATCCACAACTCTGAATTCAGAATACAGGCTGCAGTTTACAACTCCGAACTCAGATCTCAGAACTAAGAGTTGAGAATTCATAACTCAGAACTCAGAATTCAGAAATGATGACTCAGAACTTGGAATTCAGAACTCAGAAATCACAACTCAGTATTCAGAACCCAGAATTCATAACCCAGAATTCTCACCTTCGAATTCTGAACTCAGAATTCAAACTCGAATAGCAGAACTGGGAAATGAGTATTTGGAACTCAGAATACGGACTTCATAACTTACAATTCAGAACAAAGAACTCAGACATCAGAACTCAAGACTCATAACAAAGAACTCAGTTCTCAGCACTCAGAATTCAGAACACACAATTCAGAACTCAAAACGCAGGAATCAGAACTGTAACTCAGAATTGTGAAATCAGAACTCAGAATTCAGAACACAATTGAGAACTTTGAAGTCAGAACTCAGAATAAATTCCTCACAATACTAACTCAGAATCGGCGACTCAGAAATCAGAACTGAGACACAGATCTCAGAATTCAAAATTCAGAATTCAGAAGTCCGAATTCAGAACCGGAACACAGAATTCGGGACTCAGAACTCAAAATTCAGTACTCAGTACTCAGAACTCAGAAATCACCACTCTGAATTCTGGTCACAGAATTCACAACTCTGAAATCAGAATACAGACTGTAGAATTTAGACTCCGAACTCAGATCTAAGAGCTAAGAGTTGAGAATTCATAACTCAGTATTCAGAACTGGGAAATGAGAACTCAGAACTCAGATTTCACAGCTAAGAATTCAGAACTCAGTTATCAGAACTCAGAATTCAGAATTCAGAACTCAGAACGCAGAACACAAAATTCAGAACTCAGTAGTCAGAACTAGAAACTGTGAACTCAGAATTTGTAACTCAGAATTCTGAACGCAATTGAAAAATTTGAACTCAGAACTCAGAATACAGTACTCAAGATTCAGACCTCAAAATTCAGAACTCGGCACTCACAAAATGTAATTCACAACAAAATCTCAAATCTCAGAATTCAAAACTCAGAAAATAGAACTAACCACTCGGAATTCAAATTCAGATCTCAGAGTGTAGCACTTTGGATTGAGAACTCATTCCTCAGAACGCAGGACTCAGAACTCAGAATTCAGAAATTAGATTCATATCTCAGAACTCAGAACTCAGAATTCAGAACTCAGAGTTGAGAACTCAGCATGACAACTCAGTATTCAGATCTCGCAGTTCAGCACACAGAATTGACAACTTAGAAATCAGAACACACAATACAGTGATCAGTATTCAGAATTCAGCACGCAGAATTCAAACTCACAATTCAGAACTCAGCACTCAGAACTCAGAATGCAGACCTCAGGAACCAGAACTCAGAGTTTACAACCCTGAATTCAGAACTCTAATTTCAGAACTCAATTTCATAACTCAGAACACAAGACTCAGAAGTCAGAACTCAGAATTCAGAACTCAAAACTCAGAACTCAGAACTCGATATTTAGACTTCAAAATAGAGCACTCAGATATTCGGACTCCTAACTCAAAGAAGTCAGAGTTGAAATTTCAGAACTCAGAAGTCACAATTCGCAACACAGAATTTGTGACTAGGAATTCATAAATGAGGCTCAGTTCTCAAAATTCACAAATCAGAATTCAGAAATCCAAATTCAGAACCCAGAACACAGAATTCGGAACTCAGAACTCAAAATTCAGTACTCAGAACTCAGAACTCACAACTCACAACTCTGAATTCTGATCTCAGAATCCACAACTCTGAATTCAGAATACAGGCTGCAGTTTACAACTCCGAACTCAGATCTCAGAACTAAGAGTTGAGAATTCATAACTCAGAACTCAGAATTCAGAAATGATGACTCAGAACTTGGAATTCAGAACTCAGAAATCACAACTCAGTATTCAGAACCCACAATTCATAACCCAGAATTCTCACCTTCGAATTCTGAACTCAGAATTCAAACTCGAATATCAGAACTGGGAAATGAGTATTTGGAACTCAGAATACGGACTTCATAACTTAGAATTCAGAACAAAGAACTCAGACATCAGAACTCAAGACTCATAACAAAGAACTCAGTTCTCAGCACTCAGAATTCAGAACACACAATTCAGAACTCAAAACGCAGAAATCAGAACTGTAACTCAGAATTGTGAAATCAGAACTCAGAATTCAGAACGCAATTGAGAACTTTGAAGTCAGAACTCAGAATAAATTCCTCACAATACTAGCTCAGAATCGGCGACTCAGAAATCAGAACTGAGATACAGATCTCAGAATTCAAAATTCAGAATTCAGAAGTCCGAATTCAGAACCGGAACACAGAATTCGGGACTCAGAACTCAAAATTCAGTACTCAGTACTCAGAACTCAGAAATCACCACTCTGAATTCTGGTCACAGAATTCACAACTCTGAAATCAGAATACAGACTGTAGAATTTAGACTCCGAACTCAGATCTAAGAGCTAAGAGTTGAGAATTCATAACTCAGTATTCAGAACTGGGAAATGAGAACTCAGAACTCAGATTTCACAGCTAAGAATTCAGAACTCATTATCAGAACTCAGAATTCAGAATTCAGAACTCAGAACGCAGAACACAAAATTCAGAACTCAGTAGTCAGAACTAGAAACTGTGAACTCAGAATTTGTAACTCAGAATTCTGAACGCAATTGAAAAATTTGAACTCAGAACTCAGAATACAGTACTCAAGATTCAGACCTCAAAATTCAGAACTCGGCACTCACAAAATGTAATTCACAACAAAATCTCAAATCTCAGAATTCAAAACTCAGAAAATAGAACTAACCACTCGGAATTCAAATTCAGATCTCAGAGTGTAGCACTTTGGATTGAGAACTCATTCCTCAGAACGCAGGACTCAGAACTCAGAATTCAGAAATTAGATTCATATCTCAGAACTCAGAACTCAGAATTCAGAACTCAGAGTTGAGAACTCAGCATGACAACTCAGTATTCAGATCTCGCAGTTCAGCACACAGAATTGACAACTTAGAAATCAGAACACACAATACAGTGATCAGTATTCAGAATTCAGCACGCAGAACTCAAACTCACAATTCAGAACTCAGCACTCAGAACTCAGAATGCAGACCTCAGGAACCAGAACTCAGAGTTTACAACCCTGAATTCAGAACTCTAATTTCAGAACTCAATTTCATAACTCAGAACACAAGACTCAGAAGTCAGAACTCAGAATTCAGAACTCAAAACTCAGAACTCAGAACTCGATATTTAGACTTCAAAATAGAGCACTCAGATATTCGGACTCCTAACTCAGACAAAGAAGTCAGAGTTGAAATTTCAGAACTCAGAAGTCACAATTCGCAACACAGAATTTGTGACTAGGAATTCATAAATGAGGCTCAGTTCTCAAAATTCACAAATCAGAATTCAGAAATCCAAATTCAGAACCCAGAACACAGAATTCGGAACTCAGAACTCAAAATTCAGTACTCAGAATTCAGAACTCACAACTCACAACTCTGAATTCTGATCTCAGAATCCACAACTCTGAATTCAGAATACAGGCTGCAGTTTACAACTCCGAACTCAGATCTCAGAACTAAGAGTTGAGAATTCATAACTCAGAACTCAGAATTCAGAAATGATGACTCAGAACTTGGAATTCAGAACTCAGAAATCACAACTCAGTATTCAGAACCCAGAATTCATAACCCAGAATTCTCACCTTCGAATTCTGAACTCAGAATTCAAACTCGAATATCAGAACTGGGAAATGAGTATTTGGAACTCAGAATACGGACTTCATAACTTAGAATTCAGAACAAAGAACTCAGACATCAGAACTCAAGACTCATAACAAAGAACTCAGTTCTCAGCACTCAGAATTCAGAACACACAATTCAGAACTCAAAACGCAGAAATCAGAACTGTAACTCAGAATTGTGAAATCAGAACTCAGAATTCAGAACGCAATTGAGAACTTTGAAGTCAGAACTCAGAATAAATTCCTCACAATACTAACTCAGAATCGGCGACTCAGAAATCAGAACTGAGATACAGATCTCAGAATTCAAAATTCAGAATTCAGAAGTCCGAATTCAGAACCGGAACACAGAATTCGGGACTCAGAACTCAAAATTCAGTACTCAGTACTCAGAACTCAGAAATCACCACTCTGAATTCTGGTCACAGAATTCACAACTCTGAAATCAGAATACAGACTGTAGAATTTAGACTCCGAACTCAGATCTAAGAGCTAAGAGTTGAGAATTCATAACTCAGTATTCAGAACTGGGAAATGAGAACTCAGAACTCAGATTTCACAGCTAAGAATTCAGAACTCATTATCAGAACTCAGAATTCAGAATTCAGAACTCAGAACGCAGAACACAAAATTCAGAACTCAGTAGTCAGAACTAGAAACTGTGAACTCAGAATTTGTAACTCAGAATTCTGAACGCAATTGAAAAATTTGAACTCAGAACTCAGAATACAGTACTCAAGATTCAGACCTCAAAATTCAGAACTCGGCACTCACAAAATGTAATTCACAACAAAATCTCAAATCTCAGAATTCAAAACTCAGAAAATAGAACTAACCACTCGGAATTCAAATTCAGATCTCAGAGTGTAGCACTTTGGATTGAGAACTCATTCCTCAGAACGCAGGACTCAGAACTCAGAATTCAGAAATTAGATTCATATCTCAGAACTCAGAACTCAGAATTCAGAACTCAGAGTTGAGAACTCAGCATGACAACTCAGTATTCAGATCTCGCAGTTCAGCACACAGAATTGACAACTTAGAAATCAGAACACACAATACAGTGATCAGTATTCAGAATTCAGCACGCAGAACTCAAACTCACAATTCAGAACTCAGCACTCAGAACTCAGAATGCAGACCTCAGGAACCAGAACTCAGAGTTTACAACCCTGAATTCAGAACTCTAATTTCAGAACTCAATTTCATAACTCAGAACACAAGACTCAGAAGTCAGAACTCAGAATTCAGAACTCAAAACTCAGAACTCAGAACTCGATATTTAGACTTCAAAATAGAGCACTCAGATATTCGGACTCCTAACTCAGACAAAGAAGTCAGAGTTGAAATTTCAGAACTCAGAAGTCACAATTCGCAACACAGAATTTGTGACTAGGAATTCATAAATGAGGCTCAGTTCTCAAAATTCACAAATCAGAATTCAGAAATCCAAATTCAGAACCCAGAACACAGAATTCGGAACTCAGAACTCAAAATTCAGTACTCAGAATTCAGAACTCACAACTCACAACTCTGAATTCTGATCTCAGAATCCACAACTCTGAATTCAGAATACAGGCTGCAGTTTACAACTCCGAACTCAGATCTCAGAACTAAGAGTTGAGAATTCATAACTCAGAACTCAGAATTCAGAAATGATGACTCAGAACTTGGAATTCAGAACTCAGAAATCACAACTCAGTATTCAGAACCCAGAATTCATAACCCAGAATTCTCACCTTCGAATTCTGAACTCAGAATTCAAACTCGAATATCAGAACTGGGAAATGAGTATTTGGAACTCAGAATACGGACTTCATAACTTACAATTCAGAACAAAGAACTCAGACATCAGAACTCAAGACTCATAACAAAGAACTCAGTTCTCAGCACTCAGAATTCAGAACACACAATTCAGAACTCAAAACGCAGAAATCAGAACTGTAACTCAGAATTGTGAAATCAGAACTCAGAATTCAGAACGCAATTGAGAACTTTGAAGTCAGAACTCAGAATAAATTCCTCACAATACTAACTCAGAATCGGCGACTCAGAAATCAGAACTGAGATACAGATCTCAGAATTCAAAATTCAGAATTCAGAAGTCCGAATTCAGAACCGGAACACAGAATTCGGGACTCAGAACTCAAAATTCAGTACTCAGTACTCAGAACTCAGAAATCACCACTCTGAATTCTGGTCACAGAATTCACAACTCTGAAATCAGAATACAGACTGTAGAATTTAGACTCCGAACTCAGATCTAAGAGCTAAGAGTTGAGAATTCATAACTCAGTATTCAGAACTGGGAAATGAGAACTCAGAACTCAGATTTCACAGCTAAGAATTCAGAACTCAGTTATCAGAACTCAGAATTCAGAATTCAGAACTCAGAACGCAGAACACAAAATTCAGAACTCAGTAGTCAGAACTAGAAACTGTGAACTCAGAATTTGTAACTCAGAATTCTGAACGCAATTGAAAAATTTGAACTCAGAACTCAGAATACAGTACTCAAGATTCAGACCTCAAAATTCAGAACTCGGCACTCACAAAATGTAATTCACAACAAAATCTCAAATCTCAGAATTCAAAACTCAGAAAATAGAACTAACCACTCGGAATTCAAATTCAGATCTCAGAGTGTAGCACTTTGGATTGAGAACTCATTCCTCAGAACGCAGGACTCAGAACTCAGAATTCAGAAATTAGATTCATATCTCAGAACTCAGAACTCAGAATTCAGAACTCAGAGTTGAGAACTCAGCATGACAACTCAGTATTCAGATCTCGCAGTTCAGCACACAGAATTGACAACTTAGAAATCAGAACACACAATACAGTGATCAGTATTCAGAATTCAGCACGCAGAACTCAAACTCACAATTCAGAACTCAGCACTCAGAACTCAGAATGCAGACCTCAGGAACCAGAACTCAGAGTTTACAACCCTGAATTCAGAACTCTAATTTCAGAACTCAATTTCATAACTCAGAACACAAGACTCAGAAGTCAGAACTCAGAATTCAGAACTCAAAACTCAGAACTCAGAACTCGATATTTAGACTTCAAAATAGAGCACTCAGATATTCGGACTCCTAACTCAGACAAAGAAGTCAGAGTTGAAATTTCAGAACTCAGAAGTCACAATTCGCAACACAGAATTTGTGACTAGGAATTCATAAATGAGGCTCAGTTCTCAAAATTCACAAATCAGAATTCAGAAATCCAAATTCAGAACCCAGAACACAGAATTCGGAACTCAGAACTCAAAATTCAGTACTCAGAATTCAGAACTCACAACTCACAACTCTGAATTCTGATCTCAGAATCCACAACTCTGAATTCAGAATACAGGCTGCAGTTTACAACTCCGAACTCAGATCTCAGAACTAAGAGTTGAGAATTCATAACTCAGAACTCAGAATTCAGAAATGATGACTCAGAACTTGGAATTCAGAACTCAGAAATCACAACTCAGTATTCAGAACCCAGAATTCATAACCCAGAATTCTCACCTTCGAATTCTGAACTCAGAATTCAAACTCGAATAGCAGAACTGGGAAATGAGTATTTGGAACTCAGAATACGGACTTCATAACTTACAATTCAGAACAAAGAACTCAGACATCAGAACTCAAGACTCATAACAAAGAACTCAGTTCTCAGCACTCAGAATTCAGAACACACAATTCAGAACTCAAAACGCAGGAATCAGAACTGTAACTCAGAATTGTGAAATCAGAACTCAGAATTCAGAACGCAATTGAGAACTTTGAAGTCAGAACTCAGAATAAATTCCTCACAATACTAACTCAGAATCGGCGACTCAGAAATCAGAACTGAGATACAGATCTCAGAATTCAAAATTCAGAATTCAGAAGTCCGAATTCAGAACCGGAACACAGAATTCGGGACTCAGAACTCAAAATTCAGTACTCAGTACTCAGAACTCAGAAATCACCACTCTGAATTCTGGTCACAGAATTCACAACTCTGAAATCAGAATACAGACTGTAGAATTTAGACTCCGAACTCAGATCTAAGAGCTAAGAGTTGAGAATTCATAACTCAGTATTCAGAACTGGGAAATGAGAACTCAGAACTCAGATTTCACAGCTAAGAATTCAGAACTCAGTTATCAGAACTCAGAATTCAGAATTCAGAACTCAGAACGCAGAACACAAAATTCAGAATTCAGTAGTCAGAACTAAAAACTGTGAACTCAGAATTTGTAACTCAGAATTCTGAACGCAATTGAAAAATTTGAACTCAGAACTCAGAATACAGTACTCAAGATTCAGACCTCAAAATTCAGAACTCGGCACTCACAAAATGTAATTCACAACAAAATCTCAAATCTCAGAATTCAAAACTCAGAAAATAGAACTAACCACTCGGAATTCAAATTCAGATCTCAGAGTGTAGCACTTTGGATTGAGAACTCATTCCTCAGAACGCAGGACTCAGAACTCAGAATTCAGAAATTAGATTCATATCTCAGAACTCAGAACTCAGAATTCAGAACTCAGAGTTGAGAACTCAGCATGACAACTCAGTATTCAGATCTCGCAGTTCAGCACACAGAATTGACAACTTAGAAATCAGAACACACAATACAGTGATCAGTATTCAGAATTCAGCACGCAGAACTCAAACTCACAATTCAGAACTCAGCACTCAGAACTCAGAATGCAGACCTCAGGAACCAGAACTCAGAGTTTACAACCCTGAATTCAGAACTCTAATTTCAGAACTCAATTTCATAACTCAGAACACAAGACTCAGAAGTCAGAACTCAGAATTCAGAACTCAAAACTCAGAACTCAGAACTCGATATTTAGACTTCAAAATAGAGCACTCAGATATTCGGACTCCTAACTCAGACAAAGAAGTCAGAGTTGAAATTTCAGAACTCAGAAGTCACAATTCGCAACACAGAATTTGTGACTAGGAATTCATAAATGAGGCTCAGTTCTCAAAATTCACAAATCAGAATTCAGAAATCCAAATTCAGAACCCAGAACACAGAATTCGGAACTCAGAACTCAAAATTCAGTACTCAGAATTCAGAACTCACAACTCACAACTCTGAATTCTGATCTCAGAATCCACAACTCTGAATTCAGAATACAGGCTGCAGTTTACAACTCCGAACTCAGATCTCAGAACTAAGAGTTGAGAATTCATAACTCAGAACTCAGAATTCAGAAATGATGACTCAGAACTTGGAATTCAGAACTCAGAAATCACAACTCAGTATTCAGAACCCAGAATTCATAACCCAGAATTCTCATCTTCGAATTCTGAACTCAGAATTCAAACTCGAATATCAGAACTGGGAAATGAGTATTTGGAACTCAGAATACGGACTTCATAACTTACAATTCAGAACAAAGAACTCAGACATCAGAACTCAAGACTCATAACAAAGAACTCAGTTCTCAGCACTCAGAATTCAGAACACACAATTCAGAACTCAAAACGCAGAAATCAGAACTGTAACTCAGAATTGTGAAATCAGAACTCAGAATTCAGAACGCAATTGAGAACTTTGAAGTCAGAACTCAGAATAAATTCCTCACAATACTAGCTCAGAATCGGCAACTCAGAAATCAGAACTGAGATACAGATCTCAGAATTCAAAATTCAGAATTCAGGAGTCCGAATTCAGAACCGGAACACAGAATTCGGGACTCAGAACTCAAAATTCAGTACTCAGTACTCAGAACTCAGAAATCACCACTCTGAATTCTGGTCACAGAATTCACAACTCTGAAATCAGAATACAGACTGTAGAATTTAGACTCCGAACTCAGATCTAAGAGCTAAGAGTTGAGAATTCATAACTCAGTATTCAGAACTGGGAAATGAGAACTCAGAACTCAGATTTCACAGCTAAGAATTCAGAACTCAGTTATCAGAACTCAGAATTCAGAATTCAGAACTCAGAACGCAGAACACAAAATTCAGAACTCAGTAGTCAGAACTAGAAACTGTGAACTCAGAATTTGTAACTCAGAATTCTGAACGCAATTGAAAAATTTGAACTCAGAACTCAGAATACAGTACTCAAGATTCAGACCTCAAAATTCAGAACTCGGCACTCACAAAATGTAATTCACAACAAAATCTCAAATCTCAGAATTCAAAACTCAGAAAATAGAACTAACCACTCGGAATTCAAATTCAGATCTCAGAGTGTAGCACTTTGGATTGAGAACTCATTCCTCAGAACGCAGGACTCAGAACTCAGAATTCAGAAATTAGATTCATATCTCAGAACTCAGAACTCAGAATTCAGAACTCAGAGTTGAGAACTCAGCATGACAACTCAGTATTCAGATCTCGCAGTTCAGCACACAGAATTGACAACTTAGAAATCAGAACACACAATACAGTGATCAGTATTCAGAATTCAGCACGCAGAACTCAAACTCACAATTCAGAACTCAGCACTCAGAACTCAGAATGCAGACCTCAGGAACCAGAACTCAGAGTTTACAACCCTGAATTCAGAACTCTAATTTCAGAACTCAATTTCATAACTCAGAACACAAGACTCAGAAGTCAGAACTCAGAATTCAGAACTCAAAACTCAGAACTCAGAACTCGATATTTAGACTTCAAAATAGAGCACTCAGATATTCGGACTCCTAACTCAGACAAAGAAGTCAGAGTTGAAATTTCAGAACTCAGAAGTCACAATTCGCAACACAGAATTTGTGACTAGGAATTCATAAATGAGGCTCAGTTCTCAAAATTCACAAATCAGAATTCAGAAATCCAAATTCAGAACCCAGAACACAGAATTCGGAACTCAGAACTCAAAATTCAGTACTCAGAATTCAGAACTCACAACTCACAACTCTGAATTCTGATCTCAGAATCCACAACTCTGAATTCAGAATACAGGCTGCAGTTTACAACTCCGAACTCAGATCTCAGAACTAAGAGTTGAGAATTCATAACTCAGAACTCAGAATTCAGAAATGATGACTCAGAACTTGGAATTCAGAACTCAGAAATCACAACTCAGTATTCAGAACCCAGAATTCATAACCCAGAATTCTCACCTTCGAATTCTGAACTCAGAATTCAAACTCGAATAGCAGAACTGGGAAATGAGTATTTGGAACTCAGAATACGGACTTCATAACTTACAATTCAGAACAAAGAACTCAGACATCAGAACTCAAGACTCATAACAAAGAACTCAGTTCTCAGCACTCAGAATTCAGAACACACAATTCAGAACTCAAAACGCAGAAATCAGAACTGTAACTCAGAATTGTGAAATCAGAACTCAGAATTCAGAACGCAATTGAGAACTTTGAAGTCAGAACTCAGAATAAATTCCTCACAATACTAGCTCAGAATCGGCGACTCAGAAATCAGAACTGAGATACAGATCTCAGAATTCAAAATTCAGAATTCAGGAGTCCGAATTCAGAACCGGAACACAGAATTCGGGACTCAGAACTCAAAATTCAGTACTCAGTACTCAGAACTCAGAAATCACCACTCTGAATTCTGGTCACAGAATTCACAACTCTGAAATCAGAATACAGACTGTAGAATTTAGACTCCGAACTCAGATCTAAGAGCTAAGAGTTGAGAATTCATAACTCAGTATTCAGAACTGGGAAATGAGAACTCAGAACTCAGATTTCACAGCTAAGAATTCAGAACTCAGTTATCAGAACTCAGAATTCAGAATTCAGAACTCAGAACGCAGAACACAAAATTCAGAACTCAGTAGTCAGAACTAGAAACTGTGAACTCAGAATTTGTAACTCAGAATTCTGAACGCAATTGAAAAATTTGAACTCAGAACTCAGAATACAGTACTCAAGATTCAGACCTCAAAATTCAGAACTCGGCACTCACAAAATGTAATTCACAACAAAATCTCAAATCTCAGAATTCAAAACTCAGAAAATAGAACTAACCACTCGGAATTCAAATTCAGATCTCAGAGTGTAGCACTTTGGATTGAGAACTCATTCCTCAGAACGCAGGACTCAGAACTCAGAATTCAGAAATTAGATTCATATCTCAGAACTCAGAACTCAGAATTCAGAACTCAGAGTTGAGAACTCAGCATGACAACTCAGTATTCAGATCTCGCAGTTCAGCACACAGAATTGACAACTTAGAAATCAGAACACACAATACAGTGATCAGTATTCAGAATTCAGCACGCAGAACTCAAACTCACAATTCAGAACTCAGCACTCAGAACTCAGAATGCAGACCTCAGGAACCAGAACTCAGAGTTTACAACCCTGAATTCAGAACTCTAATTTCAGAACTCAATTTCATAACTCAGAACACAAGACTCAGAAGTCAGAACTCAGAATTCAGAACTCAAAACTCAGAACTCAGAACTCGATATTTAGACTTCAAAATAGAGCACTCAGATATTCGGACTCCTAACTCAGACAAAGAAGTCAGAGTTGAAATTTCAGAACTCAGAAGTCACAATTCGCAACACAGAATTTGTGACTAGGAATTCATAAATGAGGCTCAGTTCTCAAAATTCACAAATCAGAATTCAGAAATCCAAATTCAGAACCCAGAACACAGAATTCGGAACTCAGAACTCAAAATTCAGTACTCAGAATTCAGAACTCACAACTCACAACTCTGAATTCTGATCTCAGAATCCACAACTCTGAATTCAGAATACAGGCTGCAGTTTACAACTCCGAACTCAGATCTCAGAACTAAGAGTTGAGAATTCATAACTCAGAACTCAGAATTCAGAAATGATGACTCAGAACTTGGAATTCAGAACTCAGAAATCACAACTCAGTATTCAGAACCCAGAATTCATAACCCAGAATTCTCACCTTCGAATTCTGAACTCAGAATTCAAACTCGAATAGCAGAACTGGGAAATGAGTATTTGGAACTCAGAATACGGACTTCATAACTTACAATTCAGAACAAAGAACTCAGACATCAGAACTCAAGACTCATAACAAAGAACTCAGTTCTCAGCACTCAGAATTCAGAACACACAATTCAGAACTCAAAACGCAGAAATCAGAACTGTAACTCAGAATTGTGAAATCAGAACTCAGAATTCAGAACGCAATTGAGAACTTTGAAGTCAGAACTCAGAATAAATTCCTCACAATACTAGCTCAGAATCGGCAACTCAGAAATCAGAACTGAGATACAGATCTCAGAATTCAAAATTCAGAATTCAGGAGTCCGAATTCAGAACCGGAACACAGAATTCGGGACTCAGAACTCAAAATTCAGTACTCAGTACTCAGAACTCAGAAATCACCACTCTGAATTCTGGTCACAGAATTCACAACTCTGAAATCAGAATACAGACTGTAGAATTTAGACTCCGAACTCAGATCTAAGAGCTAAGAGTTGAGAATTCATAACTCAGTATTCAGAACTGGGAAATGAGAACTCAGAACTCAGATTTCACAGCTAAGAATTCAGAACTCAGTTATCAGAACTCAGAATTCAGAATTCAGAACTCAGAACGCAGAACACAAAATTCAGAACTCAGTAGTCAGAACTAGAAACTGTGAACTCAGAATTTGTAACTCAGAATTCTGAACGCAATTGAAAAATTTGAACTCAGAACTCAGAATACAGTACTCAAGATTCAGACCTCAAAATTCAGAACTCGGCACTCACAAAATGTAATTCACAACAAAATCTCAAATCTCAGAATTCAAAACTCAGAAAATAGAACTAACCACTCGGAATTCAAATTCAGATCTCAGAGTGTAGCACTTTGGATTGAGAACTCATTCCTCAGAACGCAGGACTCAGAACTCAGAATTCAGAAATTAGATTCATATCTCAGAACTCAGAACTCAGAATTCAGAACTCAGAGTTGAGAACTCAGCATGACAACTCAGTATTCAGATCTCGCAGTTCAGCACACAGAATTGACAACTTAGAAATCAGAACACACAATACAGTGATCAGTATTCAGAATTCAGCACGCAGAACTCAAACTCACAATTCAGAACTCAGCACTCAGAACTCAGAATGCAGACCTCAGGAACCAGAACTCAGAGTTTACAACCCTGAATTCAGAACTCTAATTTCAGAACTCAATTTCATAACTCAGAACACAAGACTCAGAAGTCAGAACTCAGAATTCAGAACTCAAAACTCAGAACTCAGAACTCGACATTTAGACTTCAAAATAGAGCACTCAGATATTCGGACTCCTAACTCAGACAAAGAAGTCAGAGTTGAAATTTCAGAACTCAGAAGTCACAATTCGCAACACAGAATTTGTGACTAGGAATTCATAAATGAGGCTCAGTTCTCAAAATTCACAAATCAGAATTCAGAAATCCAAATTCAGAACCCAGAACACAGAATTCGGAACTCAGAACTCAAAATTCAGTACTCAGAATTCAGAACTCACAACTCACAACTCTGAATTCTGATCTCAGAATCCACAACTCTGAATTCAGAATACAGGCTGCAGTTTACAACTCCGAACTCAGATCTCAGAACTAAGAGTTGAGAATTCATAACTCAGAACTCAGAATTCAGAAATGATGACTCAGAACTTGGAATTCAGAACTCAGAAATCACAACTCAGTATTCAGAACCCAGAATTCATAACCCAGAATTCTCACCTTCGAATTCTGAACTCAGAATTCAAACTCGAATAGCAGAACTGGGAAATGAGTATTTGGAACTCAGAATACGGACTTCATAACTTACAATTCAGAACAAAGAACTCAGACATCAGAACTCAAGACTCATAACAAAGAACTCAGTTCTCAGCACTCAGAATTCAGAACACACAATTCAGAACTCAAAACGCAGGAATCAGAACTGTAACTCAGAATTGTGAAATCAGAACTCAGAATTCAGAACACAATTGAGAACTTTGAAGTCAGAACTCAGAATAAATTCCTCACAATACTAACTCAGAATCGGCGACTCAGAAATCAGAACTGAGATACAGATCTCAGAATTCAAAATTCAGAATTCAGAAGTCCGAATTCAGAACCGGAACACAGAATTCGGGACTCAGAACTCAAAATTCAGTACTCAGTACTCAGAACTCAGAAATCACCACTCTGAATTCTGGTCACAGAATTCACAACTCTGAAATCAGAATACAGACTGTAGAATTTAGACTCCGAACTCAGATCTAAGAGCTAAGAGTTGAGAATTCATAACTCAGTATTCAGAACTGGGAAATGAGAACTCAGAACTCAGATTTCACAGCTAAGAATTCAGAACTCAGTTATCAGAACTCAGAATTCAGAATTCAGAATTCAGAACTCAGAACACAAAATTCAGAACGCAGTAGTCAGAACTAGAAACTGTGAACTCAGAATTTGTAACTCAGAATTCTGAACGCAATTGAAAAATTTGAACTCAGAACTCAGAATACAGTACTCAAGATTCAGACCTCAAAATTCAGAACTCGGCACTCACAAAATGTAATTCACAACAAAATCTCAAATCTCAGAATTCAAAACTCAGAAAATAGAACTAACCACTCGGAATTCAAATTCAGATCTCAGAGTGTAGCACTTTGGATTGAGAACTCATTCCTCAGAACGCAGGACTCAGAACTCAGAATTCAGAAATTAGATTCATATCTCAGAACTCAGAACTCAGAATTCAGAACTCAGAGTTGAGAACTCAGCATGACAACTCAGTATTCAGATCTCGCAGTTCAGCACACAGAATTGACAACTTAGAAATCAGAACACACAATACAGTGATCAGTATTCAGAATTCAGCACGCAGAACTCAAACTCACAATTCAGAACTCAGCACTCAGAACTCAGAATGCAGACCTCAGGAACCAGAACTCAGAGTTTACAACCCTGAATTCAGAACTCTAATTTCAGAACTCAATTTCATAACTCAGAACACAAGACTCAGAAGTCAGAACTCAGAATTCAGAACTCAAAACTCAGAACTCAGAACTCGACATTTAGACTTCAAAATAGAGCACTCAGATATTCGGACTCCTAACTCAGACAAAGAAGTCAGAGTTGAAATTTCAGAACTCAGAAGTCACAATTCGCAACACAGAATTTGTGACTAGGAATTCATAAATGAGGCTCAGTTCTCAAAATTCACAAATCAGAATTCAGAAATCCAAATTCAGAACCCAGAACACAGAATTCGGAACTCAGAACTCAAAATTCAGTACTCAGAATTCAGAACTCACAACTCACAACTCTGAATTCTGATCTCAGAATCCACAACTCTGAATTCAGAATACAGGCTGCAGTTTACAACTCCGAACTCAGATCTCAGAACTAAGAGTTGAGAATTCATAACTCAGAACTCAGAATTCAGAAATGATGACTCAGAACTTGGAATTCAGAACTCAGAAATCACAACTCAGTATTCAGAACCCAGAATTCATAACCCAGAATTCTCACCTTCGAATTCTGAACTCAGAATTCAAACTCGAATAGCAGAACTGGGAAATGAGTATTTGGAACTCAGAATACGGACTTCATAACTTACAATTCAGAACAAAGAACTCAGACATCAGAACTCAAGACTCATAACAAAGAACTCAGTTCTCAGCACTCAGAATTCAGAACACACAATTCAGAACTCAAAACGCAGGAATCAGAACTGTAACTCAGAATTGTGAAATCAGAACTCAGAATTCAGAACACAATTGAGAACTTTGAAGTCAGAACTCAGAATAAATTCCTCACAATACTAACTCAGAATCGGCGACTCAGAAATCAGAACTGAGATACAGATCTCAGAATTCAAAATTCAGAATTCAGAAGTCCGAATTCAGAACCGGAACACAGAATTCGGGACTCAGAACTCAAAATTCAGTACTCAGTACTCAGAACTCAGAAATCACCACTCTGAATTCTGGTCACAGAATTCACAACTCTGAAATCAGAATACAGACTGTAGAATTTAGACTCCGAACTCAGATCTAAGAGCTAAGAGTTGAGAATTCATAACTCAGTATTCAGAACTGGGAAATGAGAACTCAGAACTCAGATTTCACAGCTAAGAATTCAGAACTCAGTTATCAGAACTCAGAATTCAGAATTCAGAATTCAGAACTCAGAACACAAAATTCAGAACGCAGTAGTCAGAACTAGAAACTGTGAACTCAGAATTTGTAACTCAGAATTCTGAACGCAATTGAAAAATTTGAACTCAGAACTCAGAATACAGTACTCAAGATTCAGACCTCAAAATTCAGAACTCGGCACTCACAAAATGTAATTCACAACAAAATCTCAAATCTCAGAATTCAAAACTCAGAAAATAGAACTAACCACTCGGAATTCAAATTCAGATCTCAGAGTGTAGCACTTTGGATTGAGAACTCATTCCTCAGAACGCAGGACTCAGAACTCAGAATTCAGAAATTAGATTCATATCTCAGAACTCAGAACTCAGAATTCAGAACTCAGAGTTGAGAACTCAGCATGACAACTCAGTATTCAGATCTCGCAGTTCAGCACACAGAATTGACAACTTAGAAATCAGAACACACAATACAGTGATCAGTATTCAGAATTCAGCACGCAGAACTCAAACTCACAATTCAGAACTCAGCACTCAGAACTCAGAATGCAGACCTCAGGAACCAGAACTCAGAGTTTACAACCCTGAATTCAGAACTCTAATTTCAGAACTCAATTTCATAACTCAGAACACAAGACTCAGAAGTCAGAACTCAGAATTCAGAACTCAAAACTCAGAACTCAGAACTCGACATTTAGACTTCAAAATAGAGCACTCAGATATTCGGACTCCTAACTCAGACAAAGAAGTCAGAGTTGAAATTTCAGAACTCAGAAGTCACAATTCGCAACACAGAATTTGTGACTAGGAATTCATAAATGAGGCTCAGTTCTCAAAATTCACAAATCAGAATTCAGAAATCCAAATTCAGAACCCAGAACACAGAATTCGGAACTCAGAACTCAAAATTCAGTACTCAGAATTCAGAACTCACAACTCACAACTCTGAATTCTGATCTCAGAATCCACAACTCTGAATTCAGAATACAGGCTGCAGTTTACAACTCCGAACTCAGATCTCAGAACTAAGAGTTGAGAATTCATAACTCAGAACTCAGAATTCAGAAATGATGACTCAGAACTTGGAATTCAGAACTCAGAAATCACAACTCAGTATTCAGAACCCAGAATTCATAACCCAGAATTCTCACCTTCGAATTCTGAACTCAGAATTCAAACTCGAATAGCAGAACTGGGAAATGAGTATTTGGAACTCAGAATACGGACTTCATAACTTACAATTCAGAACAAAGAACTCAGACATCAGAACTCAAGACTCATAACAAAGAACTCAGTTCTCAGCACTCAGAATTCAGAACACACAATTCAGAACTCAAAACGCAGGAATCAGAACTGTAACTCAGAATTGTGAAATCAGAACTCAGAATTCAGAACACAATTGAGAACTTTGAAGTCAGAACTCAGAATAAATTCCTCACAATACTAACTCAGAATCGGCGACTCAGAAATCAGAACTGAGATACAGATCTCAGAATTCAAAATTCAGAATTCAGAAGTCCGAATTCAGAACCGGAACACAGAATTCGGGACTCAGAACTCAAAATTCAGTACTCAGTACTCAGAACTCAGAAATCACCACTCTGAATTCTGGTCACAGAATTCACAACTCTGAAATCAGAATACAGACTGTAGAATTTAGACTCCGAACTCAGATCTAAGAGCTAAGAGTTGAGAATTCATAACTCAGTATTCAGAACTGGGAAATGAGAACTCAGAACTCAGATTTCACAGCTAAGAATTCAGAACTCAGTTATCAGAACTCAGAATTCAGAATTCAGAATTCAGAACTCAGAACACAAAATTCAGAAAGCAGTAGTCAGAACTAGAAACTGTGAACTCAGAATTTGTAACTCAGAATTCTGAACGCAATTGAAAAATTTGAACTCAGAACTCAGAATACAGTACTCAAGATTCAGACCTCAAAATTCAGAACTCGGCACTCACAAAATGTAATTCACAACAAAATCTCAAATCTCAGAATTCAAAACTCAGAAAATAGAACTAACCACTCGGAATTCAAATTCAGATCTCAGAGTGTAGCACTTTGGATTGAGAACTCATTCCTCAGAACGCAGGACTCAGAACTCAGAATTCAGAAATTAGATTCATATCTCAGAACTCAGAACTCAGAATTCAGAACTCAGAGTTGAGAACTCAGCATGACAACTCAGTATTCAGATCTCGCAGTTCAGCACACAGAATTGACAACTTAGAAATCAGAACACACAATACAGTGATCAGTATTCAGAATTCAGCACGCAGAACTCAAACTCACAATTCAGAACTCAGCACTCAGAACTCAGAATGCAGACCTCAGGAACCAGAACTCAGAGTTTACAACCCTGAATTCAGAACTCTAATTTCAGAACTCAATTTCATAACTCAGAACACAAGACTCAGAAGTCAGAACTCAGAATTCAGAACTCAAAACTCAGAACTCAGAACTCGACATTTAGACTTCAAAATAGAGCACTCAGATATTCGGACTCCTAACTCAGACAAAGAAGTCAGAGTTGAAATTTCAGAACTCAGAAGTCACAATTCGCAACACAGAATTTGTGACTAGGAATTCATAAATGAGGCTCAGTTCTCAAAATTCACAAATCAGAATTCAGAAATCCAAATTCAGAACCCAGAACACAGAATTCGGAACTCAGAACTCAAAATTCAGTACTCAGAATTCAGAACTCACAACTCACAACTCTGAATTCTGATCTCAGAATCCACAACTCTGAATTCAGAATACAGGCTGCAGTTTACAACTCCGAACTCAGATCTCAGAACTAAGAGTTGAGAATTCATAACTCAGAACTCAGAATTCAGAAATGATGACTCAGAACTTGGAATTCAGAACTCAGAAATCACAACTCAGTATTCAGAACCCAGAATTCATAACCCAGAATTCTCACCTTCGAATTCTGAACTCAGAATTCAAACTCGAATAGCAGAACTGGGAAATGAGTATTTGGAACTCAGAATACGGACTTCATAACTTACAATTCAGAACAAAGAACTCAGACATCAGAACTCAAGACTCATAACAAAGAACTCAGTTCTCAGCACTCAGAATTCAGAACACACAATTCAGAACTCAAAACGCAGGAATCAGAACTGTAACTCAGAATTGTGAAATCAGAACTCAGAATTCAGAACGCAATTGAGAACTTTGAAGTCAGAACTCAGAATAAATTCCTCACAATACTAACTCAGAATCGGCGACTCAGAAATCAGAACTGAGATACAGATCTCAGAATTCAAAATTCAGAATTCAGAAGTCCAAATTCAGAACCGGAACACAGAATTCGGGACTCAGAACTCAAAATTCAGTACTCAGTACTCAGAACTCAGAAATCACCACTCTGAATTCTGGTCACAGAATTCACAACTCTGAAATCAGAATACAGACTGTAGAATTTAGACTCCGAACTCAGATCTAAGAGCTAAGAGTTGAGAATTCATAACTCAGTATTCAGAACTGGGAAATGAGAACTCAGAACTCAGATTTCACAGCTAAGAATTCAGAACTCAGTTATCAGAACTCAGAATTCAGAATTCAGAACTCAGAACTCAGAACACAAAATTCAGAACTCAGTAGTCAGAACTAGAAACTGTGAACTCAGAATTTGTAACTCAGAATTCTGAACGCAATTGAAAAATTTGAACTCAGAACTCAGAATACAGTACTCAAGATTCAGACCTCAAAATTCAGAACTCGGCACTCACAAAATGTAATTCACAACAAAATCTCAAATCTCAGAATTCAAAACTCAGAAAATAGAACTAACCACTCGGAATTCAAATTCAGATCTCAGAGTGTAGCACTTTGGATTGAGAACTCATTCCTCAGAACGCAGGACTCAGAACTCAGAATTCAGAAATTAGATTCATATCTCAGAACTCAGAACTCAGAATTCAGAACTCAGAGTTGAGAACTCAGCATGACAACTCAGTATTCAGATCTCGCAGTTCAGCACACAGAATTGACAACTTAGAAATCAGAACACACAATACAGTGATCAGTATTCAGAATTCAGCACGCAGAACTCAAACTCACAATTCAGAACTCAGCACTCAGAACTCAGAATGCAGACCTCAGGAACCAGAACTCAGAGTTTACAACCCTGAATTCAGAACTCTAATTTCAGAACTCAATTTCATAACTCAGAACACAAGACTCAGAAGTCAGAACTCAGAATTCAGAACTCAAAACTCAGAACTCAGAACTCGATATTTAGACTTCAAAATAGAGCACTCAGATATTCGGACTCCTAACTCAGACAAAGAAGTCAGAGTTGAAATTTCAGAACTCAGAAGTCACAATTCGCAACACAGAATTTGTGACTAGGAATTCATAAATGAGGCTCAGTTCTCAAAATTCACAAATCAGAATTCAGAAATCCAAATTCAGAACCCAGAACACAGAATTCGGAACTCAGAACTCAAAATTCAGTACTCAGAATTCAGAACTCACAACTCACAACTCTGAATTCTGATCTCAGAATCCACAACTCTGAATTCAGAATACAGGCTGCAGTTTACAACTCCGAACTCAGATCTCAGAACTAAGAGTTGAGAATTCATAACTCAGAACTCAGAATTCAGAAATGATGACTCAGAACTTGGAATTCAGAACTCAGAAATCACAACTCAGTATTCAGAACCCAGAATTCATAACCCAGAATTCTCACCTTCGAATTCTGAACTCAGAATTCAAACTCGAATATCAGAACTGGGAAATGAGTATTTGGAACTCAGAATACGGACTTCATAACTTACAATTCAGAACAAAGAACTCAGACATCAGAACTCAAGACTCATAACAAAGAACTCAGTTCTCAGCACGCAGAATTCAGAACACACAATTCAGCACTCAAAACGCAGAAATCAGAACTGTAACTCAGAATTGTGAAATCAGAACTCAGAATTCAGAACGCAATTGAGAACTTTGAAGTCAGAACTCAGAATAAATTCCTCACAATACTAGCTCAGAATCGGCGACTCAGAAATCAGAACTGAGATACAGATCTCAGAATTCAAAATTCAGAATTCAGGAGTCCGAATTCAGAACCGGAACACAGAATTCGGGACTCAGAACTCAAAATTCAGTACTCAGTACTCAGAACTCAGAAATCACCACTCTGAATTCTGGTCACAGAATTCACAACTCTGAAATCAGAATACAGACTGTAGAATTTAGACTCCGAACTCAGATCTAAGAGCTAAGAGTTGAGAATTCATAACTCAGTATTCAGAACTGGGAAATGAGAACTCAGAACTCAGATTTCACAGCTAAGAATTCAGAACTCAGTTATCAGAACTCAGAATTCAGAATTCAGAACTCAGAACTCAGAACACAAAATTCAGAACTCAGTAGTCAGAACTAGAAACTGTGAACTCAGAATTTGTAACTCAGAATTCTGAACGCAATTGAAAAATTTGAACTCAGAACTCAGAATACAGTACTCAAGATTCAGACCTCAAAATTCAGGACTCGGCACTCACAAAATGTAATTCACAACAAAATCTCAAATCTCAGAATTCAAAACTCAGAAAATAGAACTAACCACTCGGAATTCAAATTCAGATCTCAGAGTGTAGCACTTTGGATTGAGAACTCATTCCTCAGAACGCAGGACTCAGAACTCAGAATTCAGAAATTAGATTCATATCTCAGAACTCAGAACTCAGAATTCAGAACTCAGAGTTGAGAACTCAGCATGACAACTCAGTATTCAGATCTCGCAGTTCAGCACACAGAATTGACAACTTAGAAATCAGAACACACAATACAGTGATCAGTATTCAGAATTCAGCACGCAGAACTCAAACTCACAATTCAGAACTCAGCACTCAGAACTCAGAATGCAGACCTCAGGAACCAGAACTCAGAGTTTACAACCCTGAATTCAGAACTCTAATTTCAGAACTCAATTTCATAACTCAGAACACAAGACTCAGAAGTCAGAACTCAGAATTCAGAACTCAAAACTCAGAACTCAGAACTCGATATTTAGACTTCAAAATAGAGCACTCAGATATTCGGACTCCTAACTCAGACAAAGAAGTCAGAGTTGAAATTTCAGAACTCAGAAGTCACAATTCGCAACACAGAATTTGTGACTAGGAATTCATAAATGAGGCTCAGTTCTCAAAATTCACAAATCAGAATTCAGAAATCCAAATTCAGAACCCAGAACACAGAATTCGGAACTCAGAACTCAAAATTCAGTACTCAGAATTCAGAACTCACAACTCACAACTCTGAATTCTGATCTCAGAATCCACAACTCTGAATTCAGAATACAGGCTGCAGTTTACAACTCCGAACTCAGATCTCAGAACTAAGAGTTGAGAATTCATAACTCAGAACTCAGAATTCAGAAATGATGACTCAGAACTTGGAATTCAGAACTCAGAAATCACAACTCAGTATTCAGAACCCAGAATTCATAACCCAGAATTCTCACCTTCGAATTCTGAACTCAGAATTCAAACTCGAATATCAGAACTGGGAAATGAGTATTTGGAACTCAGAATACGGACTTCATAACTTACAATTCAGAACAAAGAACTCAGACATCAGAACTCAAGACTCATAACAAAGAACTCAGTTCTCAGCACTCAGAATTCAGAACACACAATTCAGAACTCAAAACGCAGGAATCAGAACTGTAACTCAGAATTGTGAAATCAGAACTCAGAATTCAGAACGCAATTGAGAACTTTGAAGTCAGAACTCAGAATAAATTCCTCACAATACTAACTCAGAATCGGCGACTCCGAAATCAGAACTGAGATACAGATCTCAGAATTCAAAATTCAGAATTCAGAAGTCCGAATTCAGAACTGGAACACAGAATTCGGGACTCAGAACTCAAAATTCAGTACTCAGTACTCAGAACTCAGAAATCACCACTCTGAATTCTGGTCACAGAATTCACAACTCTGAAATCAGAATACAGACTGTAGAATTTAGACTCCGAACTCAGATCTAAGAGCTAAGAGTTGAGAATTCATAACTCAGTATTCAGAACTGGGAAATGAGAACTCAGAACTCAGATTTCACAGCTAAGAATTCAGAACTCAGTTATCAGAACTCAGAATTCAGAATTCAGAACTCAGAACTCAGAACACAAAATTCAGAACTCAGTAGTCAGAACTAGAAACTGTGAACTCAGAATTTGTAACTCAGAATTCTGAACGCAATTGAAAAATTTGAACTCAGAACTCAGAATACAGTACTCAAGATTCAGACCTCAAAATTCAGAACTCGGCACTCACAAAATGTAATTCACAACAAAATCTCAAATCTCAGAATTCAAAACTCAGAAAATAGAACTAACCACTCGGAATTCAAATTCAGATCTCAGAGTGTAGCACTTTGGATTGAGAACTCATTCCTCAGAACGCAGGACTCAGAACTCAGAATTCAGAAATTAGATTCATATCTCAGAACTCAGAACTCAGAATTCAGAACTCAGAGTTGAGAACTCAGCATGACAACTCAGTATTCAGATCTCGCAGTTCAGCACACAGAATTGACAACTTAGAAATCAGAACACACAATACAGTGATCAGTATTCAGAATTCAGCACGCAGAACTCAAACTCACAATTCAGAACTCAGCACTCAGAACTCAGAATGCAGACCTCAGGAACCAGAACTCAGAGTTTACAACCCTGAATTCAGAACTCTAATTTCAGAACTCAATTTCATAACTCAGAACACAAGACTCAGAAGTCAGAACTCAGAATTCAGAACTCAAAACTCAGAACTCAGAACTCGATATTTAGACTTCAAAATAGAGCACTCAGATATTCGGACTCCTAACTCAGACAAAGAAGTCAGAGTTGAAATTTCAGAACTCAGAAGTCACAATTCGCAACACAGAATTTGTGACTAGGAATTCATAAATGAGGCTCAGTTCTCAAAATTCACAAATCAGAATTCAGAAATCCAAATTCAGAACCCAGAACACAGAATTCGGAACTCAGAACTCAAAATTCAGTACTCAGAATTCAGAACTCACAACTCACAACTCTGAATTCTGATCTCAGAATCCACAACTCTGAATTCAGAATACAGGCTGCAGTTTACAACTCCGAACTCAGATCTCAGAACTAAGAGTTGAGAATTCATAACTCAGAACTCAGAATTCAGAAATGATGACTCAGAACTTGGAATTCAGAACTCAGAAATCACAACTCAGTATTCAGAACCCAGAATTCATAACCCAGAATTCTCACCTTCGAATTCTGAACTCAGAATTCAAACTCGAATATCAGAACTGGGAAATGAGTATTTGGAACTCAGAATACGGACTTCATAACTTACAATTCAGAACAAAGAACTCAGACATCAGAACTCAAGACTCATAACAAAGAACTCAGTTCTCAGCACTCAGAATTCAGAACACAAAATTCAGAACTCAAAACGCAGGAATCAGAACTGTAACTCAGAATTGTGAAATCAGAACTCAGAATTCAGAACGCAATTGAGAACTTTGAAGTCAGAACTCAGAATAAATTCCTCACAATACTAACTCAGAATCGGCGACTCAGAAATCAGAACTGAGATACAGATCTCAGAATTCAAAATTCAGAATTCAGAAGTCCGAATTCAGAACCGGAACACAGAATTCGGGACTCAGAACTCAAAATTCAGTACTCAGTACTCAGAACTCAGAAATCACCACTCTGAATTCTGGTCACAGAATTCACAACTCTGAAATCAGAATACAGACTGTAGAATTTAGACTCCGAACTCAGATCTAAGAGCTAAGAGTTGAGAATTCATAACTCAGTATTCAGAACTGGGAAATGAGAACTCAGAACTCAGATTTCACAGCTAAGAATTCAGAACTCAGTTATCAGAACTCAGAATTCAGAATTCAGAACTCAGAACTCAGAACACAAAATTCAGAACTCAGTAGTCAGAACTAGAAACTGTGAACTCAGAATTTGTAACTCAGAATTCTGAACGCAATTGAAAAATTTGAACTCAGAACTCAGAATACAGTACTCAAGATTCAGACCTCAAAATTCAGAACTCGGCACTCACAAAATGTAATTCACAACAAAATCTCAAATCTCAGAATTCAAAACTCAGAAAATAGAACTAACCACTCGGAATTCAAATTCAGATCTCAGAGTGTAGCACTTTGGATTGAGAACTCATTCCTCAGAACGCAGGACTCAGAACTCAGAATTCAGAAATTAGATTCATATCTCAGAACTCAGAACTCAGAATTCAGAACTCAGAGTTGAGAACTCAGCATGACAACTCAGTATTCAGATCTCGCAGTTCAGCACACAGAATTGACAACTTAGAAATCAGAACACACAATACAGTGATCAGTATTCAGAATTCAGCACGCAGAACTCAAACTCACAATTCAGAACTCAGCACTCAGAACTCAGAATGCAGACCTCAGGAACCAGAACTCAGAGTTTACAACCCTGAATTCAGAACTCTAATTTCAGAACTCAATTTCATAACTCAGAACACAAGACTCAGAAGTCAGAACTCAGAATTCAGAACTCAAAACTCAGAACTCAGAACTCGATATTTAGACTTCAAAATAGAGCACTCAGATATTCGGACTCCTAACTCAGACAAAGAAGTCAGAGTTGAAATTTCAGAACTCAGAAGTCACAATTCGCAACACAGAATTTGTGACTAGGAATTCATAAATGAGGCTCAGTTCTCAAAATTCACAAATCAGAATTCAGAAATCCAAATTCAGAACCCAGAACACAGAATTCGGAACTCAGAACTCAAAATTCAGTACTCAGAATTCAGAACTCACAACTCACAACTCTGAATTCTGATCTCAGAATCCACAACTCTGAATTCAGAATACAGGCTGCAGTTTACAACTCCGAACTCAGATCTCAGAACTAAGAGTTGAGAATTCATAACTCAGAACTCAGAATTCAGAAATGATGACTCAGAACTTGGAATTCAGAACTCAGAAATCACAACTCAGTATTCAGAACCCAGAATTCATAACCCAGAATTCTCACCTTCGAATTCTGAACTCAGAATTCAAACTCGAATAGCAGAACTGGGAAATGAGTATTTGGAACTCAGAATACGGACTTCATAACTTACAATTCAGAACAAAGAACTCAGACATCAGAACTCAAGACTCATAACAAAGAACTCAGTTCTCAGCACTCAGAATTCAGAACACACAATTCAGAACTCAAAACGCAGGAATCAGAACTGTAACTCAGAATTGTGAAATCAGAACTCAGAATTCAGAACACAATTGAGAACTTTGAAGTCAGAACTCAGAATAAATTCCTCACAATACTAACTCAGAATCGGCGACTCAGAAATCAGAACTGAGATACAGATCTCAGAATTCAAAATTCAGAATTCAGAAGTCCGAATTCAGAACCGGAACACAGAATTCGGGACTCAGAACTCAAAATTCAGTACTCAGTACTCAGAACTCAGAAATCACCACTCTGAATTCTGGTCACAGAATTCACAACTCTGAAATCAGAATACAGACTGTAGAATTTAGACTCCGAACTCAGATCTAAGAGCTAAGAGTTGAGAATTCATAACTCAGTATTCAGAACTGGGAAATGAGAACTCAGAACTCAGATTTCACAGCTAAGAATTCAGAACTCAGTTATCAGAACTCAGAATTCAGAATTCAGAACTCAGAACTCAGAACACAAAATTCAGAACTCAGTAGTCAGAACTAGAAACTGTGAACTCAGAATTTGTAACTCAGAATTCTGAACGCAATTGAAAAATTTGAACTCAGAACTCAGAATACAGTACTCAAGATTCAGACCTCAAAATTCAGAACTCGGCACTCACAAAATGTAATTCACAACAAAATCTCAAATCTCAGAATTCAAAACTCAGAAAATAGAACTAACCACTCGGAATTCAAATTCAGATCTCAGAGTGTAGCACTTTGGATTGAGAACTCATTCCTCAGAACGCAGGACTCAGAATTCAGAATTCAGAAATTAGATTCATATCTCAGAACTCAGAACTCAGAATTCAGAACTCAGAGTTGAGAACTCAGCATGACAACTCAGTATTCAGATCTCGCAGTTCAGCACACAGAATTGACAACTTAGAAATCAGAACACACAATACAGTGATCAGTATTCAGAATTCAGCACGCAGAACTCAAACTCACAATTCAGAACTCAGCACTCAGAACTCAGAATGCAGACCTCAGGAACCAGAACTCAGAGTTTACAACCCTGAATTCAGAACTCTAATTTCAGAACTCAATTTCATAACTCAGAACACAAGACTCAGAAGTCAGAACTCAGAATTCAGAACTCAAAACTCAGAACTCAGAACTCGATATTTAGACTTCAAAATAGAGCACTCAGATATTCGGACTCCTAACTCAGACAAAGAAGTCAGAGTTGAAATTTCAGAACTCAGAAGTCACAATTCGCAACACAGAATTTGTGACTAGGAATTCATAAATGAGGCTCAGTTCTCAAAATTCACAAATCAGAATTCAGAAATCCAAATTCAGAACCCAGAACACAGAATTCGGAACTCAGAACTCAAAATTCAGTACTCAGAATTCAGAACTCACAACTCACAACTCTGAATTCTGATCTCAGAATCCACAACTCTGAATTCAGAATACAGGCTGCAGTTTACAACTCCGAACTCAGATCTCAGAACTAAGAGTTGAGAATTCATAACTCAGAACTCAGAATTCAGAAATGATGACTCAGAACTTGGAATTCAGAACTCAGAAATCACAACTCAGTATTCAGAACCCAGAATTCTCACCTTCGAATTCTGAACTCAGAATTCAAACTCGAATAGCAGAACTGGGAAATGAGTATTTGGAACTCAGAATACGGACTTCATAACTTACAATTCAGAACAAAGAACTCAGACATCAGAACTCAAGACTCATAACAAAGAACTCAGTTCTCAGCACTCAGAATTCAGAACACACAATTCAGAACTCAAAACGCAGGAATCAGAACTGTAACTCAGAATTGTGAAATCAGAACTCAGAATTCAGAACACAATTGAGAACTTTGAAGTCAGAACTCAGAATAAATTCCTCACAATACTAACTCAGAATCGGCGACTCAGAAATCAGAACTGAGATACAGATCTCAGAATTCAAAATTCAGAATTCAGAAGTCCGAATTCAGAACCGGAACACAGAATTCGGGACTCAGAACTCAAAATTCAGTACTCAGTACTCAGAACTCAGAAATCACCACTCTGAATTCTGGTCACAGAATTCACAACTCTGAAATCAGAATACAGACTGTAGAATTTAGACTCCGAACTCAGATCTAAGAGCTAAGAGTTGAGAATTCATAACTCAGTATTCAGAACTGGGAAATGAGAACTCAGAACTCAGATTTCACAGCTAAGAATTCAGAACTCAGTTATCAGAACTCAGAATTCAGAATTCAGAACTCAGAACTCAGAACACAAAATTCAGAACTCAGTAGTCAGAACTAGAAACTGTGAACTCAGAATTTGTAACTCAGAATTCTGAACGCAATTGAAAAATTTGAACTCAGAACTCAGAATACAGTACTCAAGATTCAGACCTCAAAATTCAGGACTCGGCACTCACAAAATGTAATTCACAACAAAATCTCAAATCTCAGAATTCAAAACTCAGAAAATAGAACTAACCACTCGGAATTCAAATTCAGATCTCAGAGTGTAGCACTTTGGATTGAGAACTCATTCCTC
The DNA here is from genome assembly GCF_030435755.1 of Ochotona princeps. Lineage (NCBI taxonomy): Eukaryota > Metazoa > Chordata > Mammalia > Lagomorpha > Ochotonidae > Ochotona > Ochotona princeps. The sequence goes on along the minus strand of NC_080866.1, from coordinate 34,018,538 downwards.
AGAACGCAGGACTCAGAACTCAGAATTCAGAAATTAGATTCATATCTCAGAACTCAGAACTCAGAATTCAGAACTCAGAGTTGAGAACTCAGCATGACAACTCAGTATTCAGATCTCGCAGTTCAGCACACAGAATTGACAACTTAGAAATCAGAACACACAATACAGTGATCAGTATTCAGAATTCAGCACGCAGAACTCAAACTCACAATTCAGAACTCAGCACTCAGAACTCAGAATGCAGACCTCAGGAACCAGAACTCAGAGTTTACAACCCTGAATTCAGAACTCTAATTTCAGAACTCAATTTCATAACTCAGAACACAAGACTCAGAAGTCAGAACTCAGAATTCAGAACTCAAAACTCAGAACTCAGAACTCGATATTTAGACTTCAAAATAGAGCACTCAGATATTCGGACTCCTAACTCAGACAAAGAAGTCAGAGTTGAAATTTCAGAACTCAGAAGTCACAATTCGCAACACAGAATTTGTGACTAGGAATTCATAAATGAGGCTCAGTTCTCAAAATTCACAAATCAGAATTCAGAAATCCAAATTCAGAACCCAGAACACAGAATTCGGAACTCAGAACTCAAAATTCAGTACTCAGAATTCAGAACTCACAACTCACAACTCTGAATTCTGATCTCAGAATCCACAACTCTGAATTCAGAATACAGGCTGCAGTTTACAACTCCGAACTCAGATCTCAGAACTAAGAGTTGAGAATTCATAACTCAGAACTCAGAATTCAAAAATGATGACTCAGAACTTGGAATTCAGAACTCAGAAATCACAACTCAGTATTCAGAACCCAGAATTCTCACCTTCGAATTCTGAACTCAGAATTCAAACTCGAATAGCAGAACTGGGAAATGAGTATTTGGAACTCAGAATACGGACTTCATAACTTACAATTCAGAACAAAGAACTCAGACATCAGAACTCAAGACTCATAACAAAGAACTCAGTTCTCAGCACTCAGAATTCAGAACACACAATTCAGAACTCAAAACGCAGGAATCAGAACTGTAACTCAGAATTGTGAAATCAGAACTCAGAATTCAGAACACAATTGAGAACTTTGAAGTCAGAACTCAGAATAAATTCCTCACAATACTAACTCAGAATCGGCGACTCAGAAATCAGAACTGAGATACAGATCTCAGAATTCAAAATTCAGAATTCAGAAGTCCGAATTCAGAACCGGAACACAGAATTCGGGACTCAGAACTCAAAATTCAGTACTCAGTACTCAGAACTCAGAAATCACCACTCTGAATTCTGGTCACAGAATTCACAACTCTGAAATCAGAATACAGACTGTAGAATTTAGACTCCGAACTCAGATCTAAGAGCTAAGAGTTGAGAATTCATAACTCAGTATTCAGAACTGGGAAATGAGAACTCAGAACTCAGATTTCACAGCTAAGAATTCAGAACTCAGTTATCAGAACTCAGAATTCAGAATTCAGAACTCAGAACTCAGAACACAAAATTCAGAACTCAGTAGTCAGAACTAGAAACTGTGAACTCAGAATTTGTAACTCAGAATTCTGAACGCAATTGAAAAATTTGAACTCAGAACTCAGAATACAGTACTCAAGATTCAGACCTCAAAATTCAGGACTCGGCACTCACAAAATGTAATTCACAACAAAATCTCAAATCTCAGAATTCAAAACTCAGAAAATAGAACTAACCACTCGGAATTCAAATTCAGATCTCAGAGTGTAGCACTTTGGATTGAGAACTCATTCCTCAGAACGCAGGACTCAGAACTCAGAATTCAGAAATTAGATTCATATCTCAGAACTCAGAACTCAGAATTCAGAACTCAGAGTTGAGAACTCAGCATGACAACTCAGTATTCAGATCTCGCAGTTCAGCACACAGAATTGACAACTTAGAAATCAGAACACACAATACAGTGATCAGTATTCAGAATTCAGCACGCAGAACTCAAACTCACAATTCAGAACTCAGCACTCAGAACTCAGAATGCAGACCTCAGGAACCAGAACTCAGAGTTTACAACCCTGAATTCAGAACTCTAATTTCAGAACTCAATTTCATAACTCAGAACACAAGACTCAGAAGTCAGAACTCAGAATTCAGAACTCAAAACTCAGAACTCAGAACTCGATATTTAGACTTCAAAATAGAGCACTCAGATATTCGGACTCCTAACTCAGACAAAGAAGTCAGAGTTGAAATTTCAGAACTCAGAAGTCACAATTCGCAACACAGAATTTGTGACTAGGAATTCATAAATGAGGCTCAGTTCTCAAAATTCACAAATCAGAATTCAGAAATCCAAATTCAGAACCCAGAACACAGAATTCGGAACTCAGAACTCAAAATTCAGTACTCAGAATTCAGAACTCACAACTCACAACTCTGAATTCTGATCTCAGAATCCACAACTCTGAATTCAGAATACAGGCTGCAGTTTACAACTCCGAACTCAGATCTCAGAACTAAGAGTTGAGAATTCATAACTCAGAACTCAGAATTCAGAAATGATGACTCAGAACTTGGAATTCAGAACTCAGAAATCACAACTCAGTATTCAGAACCCAGAATTCTCACCTTCGAATTCTGAACTCAGAATTCAAACTCGAATAGCAGAACTGGGAAATGAGTATTTGGAACTCAGAATACGGACTTCATAACTTACAATTCAGAACAAAGAACTCAGACATCAGAACTCAAGACTCATAACAAAGAACTCAGTTCTCAGCACTCAGAATTCAGAACACACAATTCAGAACTCAAAACGCAGGAATCAGAACTGTAACTCAGAATTGTGAAATCAGAACTCAGAATTCAGAACACAATTGAGAACTTTGAAGTCAGAACTCAGAATAAATTCCTCACAATACTAACTCAGAATCGGCGACTCAGAAATCAGAACTGAGATACAGATCTCAGAATTCAAAATTCAGAATTCAGAAGTCCGAATTCAGAACCGGAACACAGAATTCGGGACTCAGAACTCAAAATTCAGTACTCAGTACTCAGAACTCAGAAATCACCACTCTGAATTCTGGTCACAGAATTCACAACTCTGAAATCAGAATACAGACTGTAGAATTTAGACTCCGAACTCAGATCTAAGAGCTAAGAGTTGAGAATTCATAACTCAGTATTCAGAACTGGGAAATGAGAACTCAGAACTCAGATTTCACAGCTAAGAATTCAGAACTCAGTTATCAGAACTCAGAATTCAGAATTCAGAACTCAGAACGCAGAACACAAAATTCAGAACTCAGTAGTCAGAACTAGAAACTGTGAACTCAGAATTTGTAACTCAGAATTCTGAACGCAATTGAAAAATTTGAACTCAGAACTCAGAATACAGTACTCAAGATTCAGACCTCAAAATTCAGAACTCGGCACTCACAAAATGTAATTCACAACAAAATCTCAAATCTCAGAATTCAAAACTCAGAAAATAGAACTAACCACTCGGAATTCAAATTCAGATCTCAGAGTGTAGCACTTTGGATTGAGAACTCATTCCTCAGAACGCAGGACTCAGAACTCAGAATTCAGAAATTAGATTCATATCTCAGAACTCAGAACTCAGAATTCAGAACTCAGAGTTGAGAACTCAGCATGACAACTCAGTATTCAGATCTCGCAGTTCAGCACACAGAATTGACAACTTAGAAATCAGAACACACAATACAGTGATCAGTATTCAGAATTCAGCACGCAGAACTCAAACTCACAATTCAGAACTCAGCACTCAGAACTCAGAATGCAGACCTCAGGAACCAGAACTCAGAGTTTACAACCCTGAATTCAGAACTCTAATTTCAGAACTCAATTTCATAACTCAGAACACAAGACTCAGAAGTCAGAACTCAGAATTCAGAACACAAAACTCAGAACTCAGAACTCGATATTTAGACTTCAAAATAGAGCACTCAGATATTCGGACTCCTAACTCAGACAAAGAAGTCAGAGTTGAAATTTCAGAACTCAGAAGTCACAATTCGCAACACAGAATTTGTGACTAGGAATTCATAAATGAGGCTCAGTTCTCAAAATTCACAAATCAGAATTCAGAAATCCAAATTCAGAACCCAGAACACAGAATTCGGAACTCAGAACTCAAAATTCAGTACTCAGAATTCAGAACTCACAACTCACAACTCTGAATTCTGATCTCAGAATCCACAACTCTGAATTCAGAATACAGGCTGCAGTTTACAACTCCGAACTCAGATCTCAGAACTAAGAGTTGAGAATTCATAACTCAGAACTCAGAATTCAGAAATGATGACTCAGAACTTGGAATTCAGAACTCAGAAATCACAACTCAGTATTCAGAACCCAGAATTCTCACCTTCGAATTCTGAACTCAGAATTCAAACTCGAATATCAGAACTGGGAAATGAGTATTTGGAACTCAGAATACGGACTTCATAACTTACAATTCAGAACAAAGAACTCAGACATCAGAACTCAAGACTCATAACAAAGAACTCAGTTCTCAGCACTCAGAATTCAGAACACACAATTCAGAACTCAAAACGCAGGAATCAGAACTGTAACTCAGAATTGTGAAATCAGAACTCAGAATTCAGAACACAATTGAGAACTTTGAAGTCAGAACTCAGAATAAATTCCTCACAATACTAACTCAGAATCGGCGACTCAGAAATCAGAACTGAGATACAGATCTCAGAATTCAAAATTCAGAATTCAGAAGTCCGAATTCAGAACCGGAACACAGAATTCGGGACTCAGAACTCAAAATTCAGTACTCAGTACTCAGAACTCAGAAATCACCACTCTGAATTCTGGTCACAGAATTCACAACTCTGAAATCAGAATACAGACTGTAGAATTTAGACTCCGAACTCAGATCTAAGAGCTAAGAGTTGAGAATTCATAACTCAGTATTCAGAACTGGGAAATGAGAACTCAGAACTCAGATTTCACAGCTAAGAATTCAGAACTCAGTTATCAGAACTCAGAATTCAGAATTCAGAACTCAGAACTCAGAACACAAAATTCAGAACTCAGTAGTCAGAACTAGAAACTGTGAACTCAGAATTTGTAACTCAGAATTCTGAACGCAATTGAAAAATTTGAACTCAGAACTCAGAATACAGTACTCAAGATTCAGACCTCAAAATTCAGGACTCGGCACTCACAAAATGTAATTCACAACAAAATCTCAAATCTCAGAATTCAAAACTCAGAAAATAGAACTAACCACTCGGAATTCAAATTCAGATCTCAGAGTGTAGCACTTTGGATTGAGAACTCATTCCTCAGAACGCAGGACTCAGAACTCAGAATTCAGAAATTAGATTCATATCTCAGAACTCAGAACTCAGAATTCAGAACTCAGAGTTGAGAACTCAGCATGACAACTCAGTATTCAGATCTCGCAGTTCAGCACACAGAATTGACAACTTAGAAATCAGAACACACAATACAGTGATCAGTATTCAGAATTCAGCACGCAGAACTCAAACTCACAATTCAGAACTCAGCACTCAGAACTCAGAATGCAGACCTCAGGAACCAGAACTCAGAGTTTACAACCCTGAATTCAGAACTCTAATTTCAGAACTCAATTTCATAACTCAGAACACAAGACTCAGAAGTCAGAACTCAGAATTCAGAACTCAAAACTCAGAACTCAGAACTCGATATTTAGACTTCAAAATAGAGCACTCAGATATTCGGACTCCTAACTCAGACAAAGAAGTCAGAGTTGAAATTTCAGAACTCAGAAGTCACAATTCGCAACACAGAATTTGTGACTAGGAATTCATAAATGAGGCTCAGTTCTCAAAATTCACAAATCAGAATTCAGAAATCCAAATTCAGAACCCAGAACACAGAATTCGGAACTCAGAACTCAAAATTCAGTACTCAGAATTCAGAACTCACAACTCACAACTCTGAATTCTGATCTCAGAATCCACAACTCTGAATTCAGAATACAGGCTGCAGTTTACAACTCCGAACTCAGATCTCAGAACTAAGAGTTGAGAATTCATAACTCAGAACTCAGAATTCAGAAATGATGACTCAGAACTTGGAATTCAGAACTCAGAAATCACAACTCAGTATTCAGAACCCAGAATTCTCACCTTCGAATTCTGAACTCAGAATTCAAACTCGAATAGCAGAACTGGGAAATGAGTATTTGGAACTCAGAATACGGACTTCATAACTTACAATTCAGAACAAAGAACTCAGACATCAGAACTCAAGACTCATAACAAAGAACTCAGTTCTCAGCACTCAGAATTCAGAACACACAATTCAGAACTCAAAACGCAGGAATCAGAACTGTAACTCAGAATTGTGAAATCAGAACTCAGAATTCAGAACACAATTGAGAACTTTGAAGTCAGAACTCAGAATAAATTCCTCACAATACTAACTCAGAATCGGCGACTCAGAAATCAGAACTGAGATACAGATCTCAGAATTCAAAATTCAGAATTCAGAAGTCCGAATTCAGAACCGGAACACAGAATTCGGGACTCAGAACTCAAAATTCAGTACTCAGTACTCAGAACTCAGAAATCACCACTCTGAATTCTGGTCACAGAATTCACAACTCTGAAATCAGAATACAGACTGTAGAATTTAGACTCCGAACTCAGATCTAAGAGCTAAGAGTTGAGAATTCATAACTCAGTATTCAGAACTGGGAAATGAGAACTCAGAACTCAGATTTCACAGCTAAGAATTCAGAACTCAGTTATCAGAACTCAGAATTCAGAATTCAGAACTCAGAACGCAGAACACAAAATTCAGAACTCAGTAGTCAGAACTAGAAACTGTGAACTCAGAATTTGGAACTCAGAATTCTGAACGCAATTGAAAAATTTGAACTCAGAACTCAGAATACAGTACTCAAGATTCAGACCTCAAAATTCAGAACTCGGCACTCACAAAATGTAATTCACAACAAAATCTCAAATCTCAGAATTCAAAACTCAGAAAATAGAACTAACCACTCGGAATTCAAATTCAGATCTCAGAGTGTAGCACTTTGGATTGAGAACTCATTCCTCAGAACGCAGGACTCAGAACTCAGAATTCAGAAATTAGATTCATATCTCAGAACTCAGAACTCAGAATTCAGAACTCAGAGTTGAGAACTCAGCATGACAACTCAGTATTCAGATCTCGCAGTTCAGCACACAGAATTGACAACTTAGAAATCAGAACACACAATACAGTGATCAGTATTCAGAATTCAGCACGCAGAACTCAAACTCACAATTCAGAACTCAGCACTCAGAACTCAGAATGCAGACCTCAGGAACCAGAACTCAGAGTTTACAACCCTGAATTCAGAACTCTAATTTCAGAACTCAATTTCATAACTCAGAACACAAGACTCAGAAGTCAGAACTCAGAATTCAGAACACAAAACTCAGAACTCAGAACTCGATATTTAGACTTCAAAATAGAGCACTCAGATATTCGGACTCCTAACTCAGACAAAGAAGTCAGAGTTGAAATTTCAGAACTCAGAAGTCACAATTCGCAACACAGAATTTGTGACTAGGAATTCATAAATGAGGCTCAGTTCTCAAAATTCACAAATCAGAATTCAGAAATCCAAATTCAGAACCCAGAACACAGAATTCGGAACTCAGAACTCAAAATTCAGTACTCAGAATTCAGAACTCACAACTCACAACTCTGAATTCTGATCTCAGAATCCACAACTCTGAATTCAGAATACAGGCTGCAGTTTACAACTCCGAACTCAGATCTCAGAACTAAGAGTTGAGAATTCATAACTCAGAACTCAGAATTCAGAAATGATGACTCAGAACTTGGAATTCAGAACTCAGAAATCACAACTCAGTATTCAGAACCCAGAATTCATAACCCAGAATTCTCACCTTCGAATTCTGAACTCAGAATTCAAACTCGAATAGCAGAACTGGGAAATGAGTATTTGGAACTCAGAATACGGACTTCATAACTTACAATTCAGAACAAAGAACTCAGACATCAGAACTCAAGACTCATAACAAAGAACTCAGTTCTCAGCACTCAGAATTCAGAACACACAATTCAGAACTCAAAACGCAGGAATCAGAACTGTAACTCAGAATTGTGAAATCAGAACTCAGAATTCAGAACACAATTGAGAACTTTGAAGTCAGAACTCAGAATAAATTCCTCACAATACTAACTCAGAATCGGCGACTCAGAAATCAGAACTGAGATACAGATCTCAGAATTCAAAATTCAGAATTCAGAAGTCCGAATTCAGAACCGGAACACAGAATTCGGGACTCAGAACTCAAAATTCAGTACTCAGTACTCAGAACTCAGAAATCACCACTCTGAATTCTGGTCACAGAATTCACAACTCTGAAATCAGAATACAGACTGTAGAATTTAGACTCCGAACTCAGATCTAAGAGCTAAGAGTTGAGAATTCATAACTCAGTATTCAGAACTGGGAAATGAGAACTCAGAACTCAGATTTCACAGCTAAGAATTCAGAACTCAGTTATCAGAACTCAGAATTCAGAATTCAGAACTCAGAACGCAGAACACAAAATTCAGAACTCAGTAGTCAGAACTAGAAACTGTGAACTCAGAATTTGTAACTCAGAATTCTGAACGCAATTGAAAAATTTGAACTCAGAACTCAGAATACAGTACTCAAGATTCAGACCTCAAAATTCAGGACTCGGCACTCACAAAATGTAATTCACAACAAAATCTCAAATCTCAGAATTCAAAACTCAGAAAATAGAACTAACCACTCGGAATTCAAATTCAGATCTCAGAGTGTAGCACTTTGGATTGAGAACTCATTCCTCAGAACGCAGGACTCAGAACTCAGAATTCAGAAATTAGATTCATATCTCAGAACTCAGAACTCAGAATTCAGAACTCAGAGTTGAGAACTCAGCATGACAACTCAGTATTCAGATCTCGCAGTTCAGCACACAGAATTGACAACTTAGAAATCAGAACACACAATACAGTGATCAGTATTCAGAATTCAGCACGCAGAACTCAAACTCACAATTCAGAACTCAGCACTCAGAACTCAGAATGCAGACCTCAGGAACCAGAACTCAGAGTTTACAACCCTGAATTCAGAACTCTAATTTCAGAACTCAATTTCATAACTCAGAACACAAGACTCAGAAGTCAGAACTCAGAATTCAGAACTCAAAACTCAGAACTCAGAACTCGATATTTAGACTTCAAAATAGAGCACTCAGATATTCGGACTCCTAACTCAGACAAAGAAGTCAGAGTTGAAATTTCAGAACTCAGAAGTCACAATTCGCAACACAGAATTTGTGACTAGGAATTCATAAATGAGGCTCAGTTCTCAAAATTCACAAATCAGAATTCAGAAATCCAAATTCAGAACCCAGAACACAGAATTCGGAACTCAGAACTCAAAATTCAGTACTCAGAATTCAGAACTCACAACTCACAACTCTGAATTCTGATCTCAGAATCCACAACTCTGAATTCAGAATACAGGCTGCAGTTTACAACTCCGAACTCAGATCTCAGAACTAAGAGTTGAGAATTCATAACTCAGAACTCAGAATTCAGAAATGATGACTCAGAACTTGGAATTCAGAACTCAGAAATCACAACTCAGTATTCAGAACCCAGAATTCTCACCTTCGAATTCTGAACTCAGAATTCAAACTCGAATAGCAGAACTGGGAAATGAGTATTTGGAACTCAGAATACGGACTTCATAACTTACAATTCAGAACAAAGAACTCAGACATCAGAACTCAAGACTCATAACAAAGAACTCAGTTCTCAGCACTCAGAATTCAGAACACACAATTCAGAACTCAAAACGCAGGAATCAGAACTGTAACTCAGAATTGTGAAATCAGAACTCAGAATTCAGAACACAATTGAGAACTTTGAAGTCAGAACTCAGAATAAATTCCTCACAATACTAACTCAGAATCGGCGACTCAGAAATCAGAACTGAGATACAGATCTCAGAATTCAAAATTCAGAATTCAGGAGTCCGAATTCAGAACCGGAACACAGAATTCGGGACTCAGAACTCAAAATTCAGTACTCAGTACTCAGAACTCAGAAATCACCACTCTGAATTCTGGTCACAGAATTCACAACTCTGAAATCAGAATACAGACTGTAGAATTTAGACTCCGAACTCAGATCTAAGAGCTAAGAGTTGAGAATTCATAACTCAGTATTCAGAACTGGGAAATGAGAACTCAGAACTCAGATTTCACAGCTAAGAATTCAGAACTCAGTTATCAGAACTCAGAATTCAGAATTCAGAACTCAGAACGCAGAACACAAAATTCAGAACTCAGTAGTCAGAACTAGAAACTGTGAACTCAGAATTTGGAACTCAGAATTCTGAACGCAATTGAAAAATTTGAACTCAGAACTCAGAATACAGTACTCAAGATTCAGACCTCAAAATTCAGAACTCGGCACTCACAAAATGTAATTCACAACAAAATCTCAAATCTCAGAATTCAAAACTCAGAAAATAGAACTAACCACTCGGAATTCAAATTCAGATCTCAGAGTGTAGCACTTTGGATTGAGAACTCATTCCTCAGAACGCAGGACTCAGAACTCAGAATTCAGAAATTAGATTCATATCTCAGAACTCAGAACTCAGAATTCAGAACTCAGAGTTGAGAACTCAGCATGACAACTCAGTATTCAGATCTCGCAGTTCAGCACACAGAATTGACAACTTAGAAATCAGAACACACAATACAGTGATCAGTATTCAGAATTCAGCACGCAGAACTCAAACTCACAATTCAGAACTCAGCACTCAGAACTCAGAATGCAGACCTCAGGAACCAGAACTCAGAGTTTACAACCCTGAATTCAGAACTCTAATTTCAGAACTCAATTTCATAACTCAGAACACAAGACTCAGAAGTCAGAACTCAGAATTCAGAACACAAAACTCAGAACTCAGAACTCGATATTTAGACTTCAAAATAGAGCACTCAGATATTCGGACTCCTAACTCAGACAAAGAAGTCAGAGTTGAAATTTCAGAACTCAGAAGTCACAATTCGCAACACAGAATTTGTGACTAGGAATTCATAAATGAGGCTCAGTTCTCAAAATTCACAAATCAGAATTCAGAAATCCAAATTCAGAACCCAGAACACAGAATTCGGAACTCAGAACTCAAAATTCAGTACTCAGAATTCAGAACTCACAACTCACAACTCTGAATTCTGATCTCAGAATCCACAACTCTGAATTCAGAATACAGGCTGCAGTTTACAACTCCGAACTCAGATCTCAGAACTAAGAGTTGAGAATTCATAACTCAGAACTCAGAATTCAGAAATGATGACTCAGAACTTGGAATTCAGAACTCAGAAATCACAACTCAGTATTCAGAACCCAGAATTCATAACCCAGAATTCTCACCTTCGAATTCTGAACTCAGAATTCAAACTCGAATAGCAGAACTGGGAAATGAGTATTTGGAACTCAGAATACGGACTTCATAACTTACAATTCAGAACAAAGAACTCAGACATCAGAACTCAAGACTCATAACAAAGAACTCAGTTCTCAGCACTCAGAATTCAGAACACACAATTCAGAACTCAAAACGCAGAAATCAGAACTGTAACTCAGAATTGTGAAATCAGAACTCAGAATTCAGAACGCAATTGAGAACTTTGAAGTCAGAACTCAGAATAAATTCCTCACAATACTAGCTCAGAATCGGCAACTCAGAAATCAGAACTGAGATACAGATCTCAGAATTCAAAATTCAGAATTCAGGAGTCCGAATTCAGAACCGGAACACAGAATTCGGGACTCAGAACTCAAAATTCAGTACTCAGTACTCAGAACTCAGAAATCACCACTCTGAATTCTGGTCACAGAATTCACAACTCTGAAATCAGAATACAGACTGTAGAATTTAGACTCCGAACTCAGATCTAAGAGCTAAGAGTTGAGAATTCATAACTCAGTATTCAGAACTGGGAAATGAGAACTCAGAACTCAGATTTCACAGCTAAGAATTCAGAACTCAGTTATCAGAACTCAGAATTCAGAATTCAGAACTCAGAACGCAGAACACAAAATTCAGAACTCAGTAGTCAGAACTAGAAACTGTGAACTCAGAATTTGGAACTCAGAATTCTGAACGCAATTGAAAAATTTGAACTCAGAACTCAGAATACAGTACTCAAGATTCAGACCTCAAAATTCAGAACTCGGCACTCACAAAATGTAATTCACAACAAAATCTCAAATCTCAGAATTCAAAACTCAGAAAATAGAACTAACCACTCGGAATTCAAATTCAGATCTCAGAGTGTAGCACTTTGGATTGAGAACTCATTCCTCAGAACGCAGGACTCAGAATTCAGAATTCAGAAATTAGATTCATATCTCAGAACTCAGAACTCAGAATTCAGAACTCAGAGTTGAGAACTCAGCATGACAACTCAGTATTCAGATCTCGCAGTTCAGCACACAGAATTGACAACTTAGAAATCAGAACACACAATACAGTGATCAGTATTCAGAATTCAGCACGCAGAACTCAAACTCACAATTCAGAACTCAGCACTCAGAACTCAGAATGCAGACCTCAGGAACCAGAACTCAGAGTTTACAACCCTGAATTCAGAACTCTAATTTCAGAACTCAATTTCATAACTCAGAACACAAGACTCAGAAGTCAGAACTCAGAATTCAGAACTCAAAACTCAGAACTCAGAACTCGATATTTAGACTTCAAAATAGAGCACTCAGATATTCGGACTCCTAACTCAGACAAAGAAGTCAGAGTTGAAATTTCAGAACTCAGAAGTCACAATTCGCAACACAGAATTTGTGACTAGGAATTCATAAATGAGGCTCAGTTCTCAAAATTCACAAATCAGAATTCAGAAATCCAAATTCAGAACCCAGAACACAGAATTCGGAACTCAGAACTCAAAATTCAGTACTCAGAATTCAGAACTCACAACTCACAACTCTGAATTCTGATCTCAGAATCCACAACTCTGAATTCAGAATACAGGCTGCAGTTTACAACTCCGAACTCAGATCTCAGAACTAAGAGTTGAGAATTCATAACTCAGAACTCAGAATTCAGAAATGATGACTCAGAACTTGGAATTCAGAACTCAGAAATCACAACTCAGTATTCAGAACCCAGAATTCTCACCTTCGAATTCTGAACTCAGAATTCAAACTCGAATAGCAGAACTGGGAAATGAGTATTTGGAACTCAGAATACGGACTTCATAACTTACAATTCAGAACAAAGAACTCAGACATCAGAACTCAAGACTCATAACAAAGAACTCAGTTCTCAGCACTCAGAATTCAGAACACACAATTCAGAACTCAAAACGCAGGAATCAGAACTGTAACTCAGAATTGTGAAATCAGAACTCAGAATTCAGAACACAATTGAGAACTTTGAAGTCAGAACTCAGAATAAATTCCTCACAATACTAACTCAGAATCGGCGACTCAGAAATCAGAACTGAGATACAGATCTCAGAATTCAAAATTCAGAATTCAGAAGTCCGAATTCAGAACCGGAACACAGAATTCGGGACTCAGAACTCAAAATTCAGTACTCAGTACTCAGAACTCAGAAATCACCACTCTGAATTCTGGTCACAGAATTCACAACTCTGAAATCAGAATACAGACTGTAGAATTTAGACTCCGAACTCAGATCTAAGAGCTAAGAGTTGAGAATTCATAACTCAGTATTCAGAACTGGGAAATGAGAACTCAGAACTCAGATTTCACAGCTAAGAATTCAGAACTCAGTTATCAGAACTCAGAATTCAGAATTCAGAACTCAGAACTCAGAACACAAAATTCAGAACTCAGTAGTCAGAACTAGAAACTGTGAACTCAGAATTTGTAACTCAGAATTCTGAACGCAATTGAAAAATTTGAACTCAGAACTCAGAATACAGTACTCAAGATTCAGACCTCAAAATTCAGGACTCGGCACTCACAAAATGTAATTCACAACAAAATCTCAAATCTCAGAATTCAAAACTCAGAAAATAGAACTAACCACTCGGAATTCAAATTCAGATCTCAGAGTGTAGCACTTTGGATTGAGAACTCATTCCTCAGAACGCAGGACTCAGAACTCAGAATTCAGAAATTAGATTCATATCTCAGAACTCAGAACTCAGAATTCAGAACTCAGAGTTGAGAACTCAGCATGACAACTCAGTATTCAGATCTCGCAGTTCAGCACACAGAATTGACAACTTAGAAATCAGAACACACAATACAGTGATCAGTATTCAGAATTCAGCACGCAGAACTCAAACTCACAATTCAGAACTCAGCACTCAGAACTCAGAATGCAGACCTCAGGAACCAGAACTCAGAGTTTACAACCCTGAATTCAGAACTCTAATTTCAGAACTCAATTTCATAACTCAGAACACAAGACTCAGAAGTCAGAACTCAGAATTCAGAACTCAAAACTCAGAACTCAGAACTCGATATTTAGACTTCAAAATAGAGCACTCAGATATTCGGACTCCTAACTCAGACAAAGAAGTCAGAGTTGAAATTTCAGAACTCAGAAGTCACAATTCGCAACACAGAATTTGTGACTAGGAATTCATAAATGAGGCTCAGTTCTCAAAATTCACAAATCAGAATTCAGAAATCCAAATTCAGAACCCAGAACACAGAATTCGGAACTCAGAACTCAAAATTCAGTACTCAGAATTCAGAACTCACAACTCACAACTCTGAATTCTGATCTCAGAATCCACAACTCTGAATTCAGAATACAGGCTGCAGTTTACAACTCCGAACTCAGATCTCAGAACTAAGAGTTGAGAATTCATAACTCAGAACTCAGAATTCAAAAATGATGACTCAGAACTTGGAATTCAGAACTCAGAAATCACAACTCAGTATTCAGAACCCAGAATTCTCACCTTCGAATTCTGAACTCAGAATTCAAACTCGAATAGCAGAACTGGGAAATGAGTATTTGGAACTCAGAATACGGACTTCATAACTTACAATTCAGAACAAAGAACTCAGACATCAGAACTCAAGACTCATAACAAAGAACTCAGTTCTCAGCACTCAGAATTCAGAACACACAATTCAGAACTCAAAACGCAGGAATCAGAACTGTAACTCAGAATTGTGAAATCAGAACTCAGAATTCAGAACACAATTGAGAACTTTGAAGTCAGAACTCAGAATAAATTCCTCACAATACTAACTCAGAATCGGCGACTCAGAAATCAGAACTGAGATACAGATCTCAGAATTCAAAATTCAGAATTCAGAAGTCCGAATTCAGAACCGGAACACAGAATTCGGGACTCAGAACTCAAAATTCAGTACTCAGTACTCAGAACTCAGAAATCACCACTCTGAATTCTGGTCACAGAATTCACAACTCTGAAATCAGAATACAGACTGTAGAATTTAGACTCCGAACTCAGATCTAAGAGCTAAGAGTTGAGAATTCATAACTCAGTATTCAGAACTGGGAAATGAGAACTCAGAACTCAGATTTCACAGCTAAGAATTCAGAACTCAGTTATCAGAACTCAGAATTCAGAATTCAGAACTCAGAACTCAGAACACAAAATTCAGAACTCAGTAGTCAGAACTAGAAACTGTGAACTCAGAATTTGTAACTCAGAATTCTGAACGCAATTGAAAAATTTGAACTCAGAACTCAGAATACAGTACTCAAGATTCAGACCTCAAAATTCAGGACTCGGCACTCACAAAATGTAATTCACAACAAAATCTCAAATCTCAGAATTCAAAACTCAGAAAATAGAACTAACCACTCGGAATTCAAATTCAGATCTCAGAGTGTAGCACTTTGGATTGAGAACTCATTCCTCAGAACGCAGGACTCAGAACTCAGAATTCAGAAATTAGATTCATATCTCAGAACTCAGAACTCAGAATTCAGAACTCAGAGTTGAGAACTCAGCATGACAACTCAGTATTCAGATCTCGCAGTTCAGCACACAGAATTGACAACTTAGAAATCAGAACACACAATACAGTGATCAGTATTCAGAATTCAGCACGCAGAACTCAAACTCACAATTCAGAACTCAGCACTCAGAACTCAGAATGCAGACCTCAGGAACCAGAACTCAGAGTTTACAACCCTGAATTCAGAACTCTAATTTCAGAACTCAATTTCATAACTCAGAACACAAGACTCAGAAGTCAGAACTCAGAATTCAGAACTCAAAACTCAGAACTCAGAACTCGATATTTAGACTTCAAAATAGAGCACTCAGATATTCGGACTCCTAACTCAGACAAAGAAGTCAGAGTTGAAATTTCAGAACTCAGAAGTCACAATTCGCAACACAGAATTTGTGACTAGGAATTCATAAATGAGGCTCAGTTCTCAAAATTCACAAATCAGAATTCAGAAATCCAAATTCAGAACCCAGAACACAGAATTCGGAACTCAGAACTCAAAATTCAGTACTCAGAATTCAGAACTCACAACTCACAACTCTGAATTCTGATCTCAGAATCCACAACTCTGAATTCAGAATACAGGCTGCAGTTTACAACTCCGAACTCAGATCTCAGAACTAAGAGTTGAGAATTCATAACTCAGAACTCAGAATTCAGAAATGATGACTCAGAACTTGGAATTCAGAACTCAGAAATCACAACTCAGTATTCAGAACCCAGAATTCTCAC
Source organism: Ochotona princeps (assembly GCF_030435755.1). NCBI lineage: Eukaryota > Metazoa > Chordata > Mammalia > Lagomorpha > Ochotonidae > Ochotona > Ochotona princeps. Next base: position 34,001,796 of record NC_080866.1, on the reverse strand, counting down.
CTTCGAATTCTGAACTCAGAATTCAAACTCGAATAGCAGAACTGGGAAATGAGTATTTGGAACTCAGAATACGGACTTCATAACTTACAATTCAGAACAAAGAACTCAGACATCAGAACTCAAGACTCATAACAAAGAACTCAGTTCTCAGCACTCAGAATTCAGAACACACAATTCAGAACTCAAAACGCAGGAATCAGAACTGTAACTCAGAATTGTGAAATCAGAACTCAGAATTCAGAACACAATTGAGAACTTTGAAGTCAGAACTCAGAATAAATTCCTCACAATACTAACTCAGAATCGGCGACTCAGAAATCAGAACTGAGATACAGATCTCAGAATTCAAAATTCAGAATTCAGAAGTCCGAATTCAGAACCGGAACACAGAATTCGGGACTCAGAACTCAAAATTCAGTACTCAGTACTCAGAACTCAGAAATCACCACTCTGAATTCTGGTCACAGAATTCACAACTCTGAAATCAGAATACAGACTGTAGAATTTAGACTCCGAACTCAGATCTAAGAGCTAAGAGTTGAGAATTCATAACTCAGTATTCAGAACTGGGAAATGAGAACTCAGAACTCAGATTTCACAGCTAAGAATTCAGAACTCAGTTATCAGAACTCAGAATTCAGAATTCAGAACTCAGAACGCAGAACACAAAATTCAGAACTCAGTAGTCAGAACTAGAAACTGTGAACTCAGAATTTGTAACTCAGAATTCTGAACGCAATTGAAAAATTTGAACTCAGAACTCAGAATACAGTACTCAAGATTCAGACCTCAAAATTCAGAACTCGGCACTCACAAAATGTAATTCACAACAAAATCTCAAATCTCAGAATTCAAAACTCAGAAAATAGAACTAACCACTCGGAATTCAAATTCAGATCTCAGAGTGTAGCACTTTGGATTGAGAACTCATTCCTCAGAACGCAGGACTCAGAACTCAGAATTCAGAAATTAGATTCATATCTCAGAACTCAGAACTCAGAATTCAGAACTCAGAGTTGAGAACTCAGCATGACAACTCAGTATTCAGATCTCGCAGTTCAGCACACAGAATTGACAACTTAGAAATCAGAACACACAATACAGTGATCAGTATTCAGAATTCAGCACGCAGAACTCAAACTCACAATTCAGAACTCAGCACTCAGAACTCAGAATGCAGACCTCAGGAACCAGAACTCAGAGTTTACAACCCTGAATTCAGAACTCTAATTTCAGAACTCAATTTCATAACTCAGAACACAAGACTCAGAAGTCAGAACTCAGAATTCAGAACACAAAACTCAGAACTCAGAACTCGATATTTAGACTTCAAAATAGAGCACTCAGATATTCGGACTCCTAACTCAGACAAAGAAGTCAGAGTTGAAATTTCAGAACTCAGAAGTCACAATTCGCAACACAGAATTTGTGACTAGGAATTCATAAATGAGGCTCAGTTCTCAAAATTCACAAATCAGAATTCAGAAATCCAAATTCAGAACCCAGAACACAGAATTCGGAACTCAGAACTCAAAATTCAGTACTCAGAATTCAGAACTCACAACTCACAACTCTGAATTCTGATCTCAGAATCCACAACTCTGAATTCAGAATACAGGCTGCAGTTTACAACTCCGAACTCAGATCTCAGAACTAAGAGTTGAGAATTCATAACTCAGAACTCAGAATTCAGAAATGATGACTCAGAACTTGGAATTCAGAACTCAGAAATCACAACTCAGTATTCAGAACCCAGAATTCTCACCTTCGAATTCTGAACTCAGAATTCAAACTCGAATATCAGAACTGGGAAATGAGTATTTGGAACTCAGAATACGGACTTCATAACTTACAATTCAGAACAAAGAACTCAGACATCAGAACTCAAGACTCATAACAAAGAACTCAGTTCTCAGCACTCAGAATTCAGAACACACAATTCAGAACTCAAAACGCAGGAATCAGAACTGTAACTCAGAATTGTGAAATCAGAACTCAGAATTCAGAACACAATTGAGAACTTTGAAGTCAGAACTCAGAATAAATTCCTCACAATACTAACTCAGAATCGGCGACTCAGAAATCAGAACTGAGATACAGATCTCAGAATTCAAAATTCAGAATTCAGAAGTCCGAATTCAGAACCGGAACACAGAATTCGGGACTCAGAACTCAAAATTCAGTACTCAGTACTCAGAACTCAGAAATCACCACTCTGAATTCTGGTCACAGAATTCACAACTCTGAAATCAGAATACAGACTGTAGAATTTAGACTCCGAACTCAGATCTAAGAGCTAAGAGTTGAGAATTCATAACTCAGTATTCAGAACTGGGAAATGAGAACTCAGAACTCAGATTTCACAGCTAAGAATTCAGAACTCAGTTATCAGAACTCAGAATTCAGAATTCAGAACTCAGAACTCAGAACACAAAATTCAGAACTCAGTAGTCAGAACTAGAAACTGTGAACTCAGAATTTGTAACTCAGAATTCTGAACGCAATTGAAAAATTTGAACTCAGAACTCAGAATACAGTACTCAAGATTCAGACCTCAAAATTCAGGACTCGGCACTCACAAAATGTAATTCACAACAAAATCTCAAATCTCAGAATTCAAAACTCAGAAAATAGAACTAACCACTCGGAATTCAAATTCAGATCTCAGAGTGTAGCACTTTGGATTGAGAACTCATTCCTCAGAACGCAGGACTCAGAACTCAGAATTCAGAAATTAGATTCATATCTCAGAACTCAGAACTCAGAATTCAGAACTCAGAGTTGAGAACTCAGCATGACAACTCAGTATTCAGATCTCGCAGTTCAGCACACAGAATTGACAACTTAGAAATCAGAACACACAATACAGTGATCAGTATTCAGAATTCAGCACGCAGAACTCAAACTCACAATTCAGAACTCAGCACTCAGAACTCAGAATGCAGACCTCAGGAACCAGAACTCAGAGTTTACAACCCTGAATTCAGAACTCTAATTTCAGAACTCAATTTCATAACTCAGAACACAAGACTCAGAAGTCAGAACTCAGAATTCAGAACTCAAAACTCAGAACTCAGAACTCGATATTTAGACTTCAAAATAGAGCACTCAGATATTCGGACTCCTAACTCAGACAAAGAAGTCAGAGTTGAAATTTCAGAACTCAGAAGTCACAATTCGCAACACAGAATTTGTGACTAGGAATTCATAAATGAGGCTCAGTTCTCAAAATTCACAAATCAGAATTCAGAAATCCAAATTCAGAACCCAGAACACAGAATTCGGAACTCAGAACTCAAAATTCAGTACTCAGAATTCAGAACTCACAACTCACAACTCTGAATTCTGATCTCAGAATCCACAACTCTGAATTCAGAATACAGGCTGCAGTTTACAACTCCGAACTCAGATCTCAGAACTAAGAGTTGAGAATTCATAACTCAGAACTCAGAATTCAGAAATGATGACTCAGAACTTGGAATTCAGAACTCAGAAATCACAACTCAGTATTCAGAACCCAGAATTCTCACCTTCGAATTCTGAACTCAGAATTCAAACTCGAATAGCAGAACTGGGAAATGAGTATTTGGAACTCAGAATACGGACTTCATAACTTACAATTCAGAACAAAGAACTCAGACATCAGAACTCAAGACTCATAACAAAGAACTCAGTTCTCAGCACTCAGAATTCAGAACACACAATTCAGAACTCAAAACGCAGGAATCAGAACTGTAACTCAGAATTGTGAAATCAGAACTCAGAATTCAGAACACAATTGAGAACTTTGAAGTCAGAACTCAGAATAAATTCCTCACAATACTAACTCAGAATCGGCGACTCAGAAATCAGAACTGAGATACAGATCTCAGAATTCAAAATTCAGAATTCAGAAGTCCGAATTCAGAACCGGAACACAGAATTCGGGACTCAGAACTCAAAATTCAGTACTCAGTACTCAGAACTCAGAAATCACCACTCTGAATTCTGGTCACAGAATTCACAACTCTGAAATCAGAATACAGACTGTAGAATTTAGACTCCGAACTCAGATCTAAGAGCTAAGAGTTGAGAATTCATAACTCAGTATTCAGAACTGGGAAATGAGAACTCAGAACTCAGATTTCACAGCTAAGAATTCAGAACTCAGTTATCAGAACTCAGAATTCAGAATTCAGAACTCAGAACGCAGAACACAAAATTCAGAACTCAGTAGTCAGAACTAGAAACTGTGAACTCAGAATTTGGAACTCAGAATTCTGAACGCAATTGAAAAATTTGAACTCAGAACTCAGAATACAGTACTCAAGATTCAGACCTCAAAATTCAGAACTCGGCACTCACAAAATGTAATTCACAACAAAATCTCAAATCTCAGAATTCAAAACTCAGAAAATAGAACTAACCACTCGGAATTCAAATTCAGATCTCAGAGTGTAGCACTTTGGATTGAGAACTCATTCCTCAGAACGCAGGACTCAGAACTCAGAATTCAGAAATTAGATTCATATCTCAGAACTCAGAACTCAGAATTCAGAACTCAGAGTTGAGAACTCAGCATGACAACTCAGTATTCAGATCTCGCAGTTCAGCACACAGAATTGACAACTTAGAAATCAGAACACACAATACAGTGATCAGTATTCAGAATTCAGCACGCAGAACTCAAACTCACAATTCAGAACTCAGCACTCAGAACTCAGAATGCAGACCTCAGGAACCAGAACTCAGAGTTTACAACCCTGAATTCAGAACTCTAATTTCAGAACTCAATTTCATAACTCAGAACACAAGACTCAGAAGTCAGAACTCAGAATTCAGAACACAAAACTCAGAACTCAGAACTCGATATTTAGACTTCAAAATAGAGCACTCAGATATTCGGACTCCTAACTCAGACAAAGAAGTCAGAGTTGAAATTTCAGAACTCAGAAGTCACAATTCGCAACACAGAATTTGTGACTAGGAATTCATAAATGAGGCTCAGTTCTCAAAATTCACAAATCAGAATTCAGAAATCCAAATTCAGAACCCAGAACACAGAATTCGGAACTCAGAACTCAAAATTCAGTACTCAGAATTCAGAACTCACAACTCACAACTCTGAATTCTGATCTCAGAATCCACAACTCTGAATTCAGAATACAGGCTGCAGTTTACAACTCCGAACTCAGATCTCAGAACTAAGAGTTGAGAATTCATAACTCAGAACTCAGAATTCAGAAATGATGACTCAGAACTTGGAATTCAGAACTCAGAAATCACAACTCAGTATTCAGAACCCAGAATTCATAACCCAGAATTCTCACCTTCGAATTCTGAACTCAGAATTCAAACTCGAATAGCAGAACTGGGAAATGAGTATTTGGAACTCAGAATACGGACTTCATAACTTACAATTCAGAACAAAGAACTCAGACATCAGAACTCAAGACTCATAACAAAGAACTCAGTTCTCAGCACTCAGAATTCAGAACACACAATTCAGAACTCAAAACGCAGGAATCAGAACTGTAACTCAGAATTGTGAAATCAGAACTCAGAATTCAGAACACAATTGAGAACTTTGAAGTCAGAACTCAGAATAAATTCCTCACAATACTAACTCAGAATCGGCGACTCAGAAATCAGAACTGAGATACAGATCTCAGAATTCAAAATTCAGAATTCAGAAGTCCGAATTCAGAACCGGAACACAGAATTCGGGACTCAGAACTCAAAATTCAGTACTCAGTACTCAGAACTCAGAAATCACCACTCTGAATTCTGGTCACAGAATTCACAACTCTGAAATCAGAATACAGACTGTAGAATTTAGACTCCGAACTCAGATCTAAGAGCTAAGAGTTGAGAATTCATAACTCAGTATTCAGAACTGGGAAATGAGAACTCAGAACTCAGATTTCACAGCTAAGAATTCAGAACTCAGTTATCAGAACTCAGAATTCAGAATTCAGAACTCAGAACGCAGAACACAAAATTCAGAACTCAGTAGTCAGAACTAGAAACTGTGAACTCAGAATTTGTAACTCAGAATTCTGAACGCAATTGAAAAATTTGAACTCAGAACTCAGAATACAGTACTCAAGATTCAGACCTCAAAATTCAGGACTCGGCACTCACAAAATGTAATTCACAACAAAATCTCAAATCTCAGAATTCAAAACTCAGAAAATAGAACTAACCACTCGGAATTCAAATTCAGATCTCAGAGTGTAGCACTTTGGATTGAGAACTCATTCCTCAGAACGCAGGACTCAGAACTCAGAATTCAGAAATTAGATTCATATCTCAGAACTCAGAACTCAGAATTCAGAACTCAGAGTTGAGAACTCAGCATGACAACTCAGTATTCAGATCTCGCAGTTCAGCACACAGAATTGACAACTTAGAAATCAGAACACACAATACAGTGATCAGTATTCAGAATTCAGCACGCAGAACTCAAACTCACAATTCAGAACTCAGCACTCAGAACTCAGAATGCAGACCTCAGGAACCAGAACTCAGAGTTTACAACCCTGAATTCAGAACTCTAATTTCAGAACTCAATTTCATAACTCAGAACACAAGACTCAGAAGTCAGAACTCAGAATTCAGAACTCAAAACTCAGAACTCAGAACTCGATATTTAGACTTCAAAATAGAGCACTCAGATATTCGGACTCCTAACTCAGACAAAGAAGTCAGAGTTGAAATTTCAGAACTCAGAAGTCACAATTCGCAACACAGAATTTGTGACTAGGAATTCATAAATGAGGCTCAGTTCTCAAAATTCACAAATCAGAATTCAGAAATCCAAATTCAGAACCCAGAACACAGAATTCGGAACTCAGAACTCAAAATTCAGTACTCAGAATTCAGAACTCACAACTCACAACTCTGAATTCTGATCTCAGAATCCACAACTCTGAATTCAGAATACAGGCTGCAGTTTACAACTCCGAACTCAGATCTCAGAACTAAGAGTTGAGAATTCATAACTCAGAACTCAGAATTCAGAAATGATGACTCAGAACTTGGAATTCAGAACTCAGAAATCACAACTCAGTATTCAGAACCCAGAATTCTCACCTTCGAATTCTGAACTCAGAATTCAAACTCGAATAGCAGAACTGGGAAATGAGTATTTGGAACTCAGAATACGGACTTCATAACTTACAATTCAGAACAAAGAACTCAGACATCAGAACTCAAGACTCATAACAAAGAACTCAGTTCTCAGCACTCAGAATTCAGAACACACAATTCAGAACTCAAAACGCAGGAATCAGAACTGTAACTCAGAATTGTGAAATCAGAACTCAGAATTCAGAACACAATTGAGAACTTTGAAGTCAGAACTCAGAATAAATTCCTCACAATACTAACTCAGAATCGGCGACTCAGAAATCAGAACTGAGATACAGATCTCAGAATTCAAAATTCAGAATTCAGGAGTCCGAATTCAGAACCGGAACACAGAATTCGGGACTCAGAACTCAAAATTCAGTACTCAGTACTCAGAACTCAGAAATCACCACTCTGAATTCTGGTCACAGAATTCACAACTCTGAAATCAGAATACAGACTGTAGAATTTAGACTCCGAACTCAGATCTAAGAGCTAAGAGTTGAGAATTCATAACTCAGTATTCAGAACTGGGAAATGAGAACTCAGAACTCAGATTTCACAGCTAAGAATTCAGAACTCAGTTATCAGAACTCAGAATTCAGAATTCAGAACTCAGAACGCAGAACACAAAATTCAGAACTCAGTAGTCAGAACTAGAAACTGTGAACTCAGAATTTGGAACTCAGAATTCTGAACGCAATTGAAAAATTTGAACTCAGAACTCAGAATACAGTACTCAAGATTCAGACCTCAAAATTCAGAACTCGGCACTCACAAAATGTAATTCACAACAAAATCTCAAATCTCAGAATTCAAAACTCAGAAAATAGAACTAACCACTCGGAATTCAAATTCAGATCTCAGAGTGTAGCACTTTGGATTGAGAACTCATTCCTCAGAACGCAGGACTCAGAACTCAGAATTCAGAAATTAGATTCATATCTCAGAACTCAGAACTCAGAATTCAGAACTCAGAGTTGAGAACTCAGCATGACAACTCAGTATTCAGATCTCGCAGTTCAGCACACAGAATTGACAACTTAGAAATCAGAACACACAATACAGTGATCAGTATTCAGAATTCAGCACGCAGAACTCAAACTCACAATTCAGAACTCAGCACTCAGAACTCAGAATGCAGACCTCAGGAACCAGAACTCAGAGTTTACAACCCTGAATTCAGAACTCTAATTTCAGAACTCAATTTCATAACTCAGAACACAAGACTCAGAAGTCAGAACTCAGAATTCAGAACACAAAACTCAGAACTCAGAACTCGATATTTAGACTTCAAAATAGAGCACTCAGATATTCGGACTCCTAACTCAGACAAAGAAGTCAGAGTTGAAATTTCAGAACTCAGAAGTCACAATTCGCAACACAGAATTTGTGACTAGGAATTCATAAATGAGGCTCAGTTCTCAAAATTCACAAATCAGAATTCAGAAATCCAAATTCAGAACCCAGAACACAGAATTCGGAACTCAGAACTCAAAATTCAGTACTCAGAATTCAGAACTCACAACTCACAACTCTGAATTCTGATCTCAGAATCCACAACTCTGAATTCAGAATACAGGCTGCAGTTTACAACTCCGAACTCAGATCTCAGAACTAAGAGTTGAGAATTCATAACTCAGAACTCAGAATTCAGAAATGATGACTCAGAACTTGGAATTCAGAACTCAGAAATCACAACTCAGTATTCAGAACCCAGAATTCATAACCCAGAATTCTCACCTTCGAATTCTGAACTCAGAATTCAAACTCGAATAGCAGAACTGGGAAATGAGTATTTGGAACTCAGAATACGGACTTCATAACTTACAATTCAGAACAAAGAACTCAGACATCAGAACTCAAGACTCATAACAAAGAACTCAGTTCTCAGCACTCAGAATTCAGAACACACAATTCAGAACTCAAAACGCAGAAATCAGAACTGTAACTCAGAATTGTGAAATCAGAACTCAGAATTCAGAACGCAATTGAGAACTTTGAAGTCAGAACTCAGAATAAATTCCTCACAATACTAGCTCAGAATCGGCAACTCAGAAATCAGAACTGAGATACAGATCTCAGAATTCAAAATTCAGAATTCAGGAGTCCGAATTCAGAACCGGAACACAGAATTCGGGACTCAGAACTCAAAATTCAGTACTCAGTACTCAGAACTCAGAAATCACCACTCTGAATTCTGGTCACAGAATTCACAACTCTGAAATCAGAATACAGACTGTAGAATTTAGACTCCGAACTCAGATCTAAGAGCTAAGAGTTGAGAATTCATAACTCAGTATTCAGAACTGGGAAATGAGAACTCAGAACTCAGATTTCACAGCTAAGAATTCAGAACTCAGTTATCAGAACTCAGAATTCAGAATTCAGAACTCAGAACGCAGAACACAAAATTCAGAACTCAGTAGTCAGAACTAGAAACTGTGAACTCAGAATTTGGAACTCAGAATTCTGAACGCAATTGAAAAATTTGAACTCAGAACTCAGAATACAGTACTCAAGATTCAGACCTCAAAATTCAGAACTCGGCACTCACAAAATGTAATTCACAACAAAATCTCAAATCTCAGAATTCAAAACTCAGAAAATAGAACTAACCACTCGGAATTCAAATTCAGATCTCAGAGTGTAGCACTTTGGATTGAGAACTCATTCCTCAGAACGCAGGACTCAGAACTCAGAATTCAGAAATTAGATTCATATCTCAGAACTCAGAACTCAGAATTCAGAACTCAGAGTTGAGAACTCAGCATGACAACTCAGTATTCAGATCTCGCAGTTCAGCACACAGAATTGACAACTTAGAAATCAGAACACACAATACAGTGATCAGTATTCAGAATTCAGCACGCAGAACTCAAACTCACAATTCAGAACTCAGCACTCAGAACTCAGAATGCAGACCTCAGGAACCAGAACTCAGAGTTTACAACCCTGAATTCAGAACTCTAATTTCAGAACTCAATTTCATAACTCAGAACACAAGACTCAGAAGTCAGAACTCAGAATTCAGAACTCAAAACTCAGAACTCAGAACTCGATATTTAGACTTCAAAATAGAGCACTCAGATATTCGGACTCCTAACTCAGACAAAGAAGTCAGAGTTGAAATTTCAGAACTCAGAAGTCACAATTCGCAACACAGAATTTGTGACTAGGAATTCATAAATGAGGCTCAGTTCTCAAAATTCACAAATCAGAATTCAGAAATCCAAATTCAGAACCCAGAACACAGAATTCGGAACTCAGAACTCAAAATTCAGTACTCAGAATTCAGAACTCACAACTCACAACTCTGAATTCTGATCTCAGAATCCACAACTCTGAATTCAGAATACAGGCTGCAGTTTACAACTCCGAACTCAGATCTCAGAACTAAGAGTTGAGAATTCATAACTCAGAACTCAGAATTCAGAAATGATGACTCAGAACTTGGAATTCAGAACTCAGAAATCACAACTCAGTATTCAGAACCCAGAATTCATAACCCAGAATTCTCATCTTCGAATTCTGAACTCAGAATTCAAACTCGAATATCAGAACTGGGAAATGAGTATTTGGAACTCAGAATACGGACTTCATAACTTACAATTCAGAACAAAGAACTCAGACATCAGAACTCAAGACTCATAACAAAGAACTCAGTTCTCAGCACTCAGAATTCAGAACACACAATTCAGAACTCAAAACGCAGAAATCAGAACTGTAACTCAGAATTGTGAAATCAGAACTCAGAATTCAGAACGCAATTGAGAACTTTGAAGTCAGAACTCAGAATAAATTCCTCACAATACTAGCTCAGAATCGGCAACTCAGAAATCAGAACTGAGATACAGATCTCAGAATTCAAAATTCAGAATTCAGGAGTCCGAATTCAGAACCGGAACACAGAATTCGGGACTCAGAACTCAAAATTCAGTACTCAGTACTCAGAACTCAGAAATCACCACTCTGAATTCTGGTCACAGAATTCACAACTCTGAAATCAGAATAATACAGACTGTAGAATTTAGACTCCGAACTCAGATCTAAGAGCTAAGAGTTGAGAATTCATAACTCAGTATTCAGAACTGGGAAATGAGAACTCAGAACTCAGATTTCACAGCTAAGAATTCAGAACTCAGTTATCAGAACTCAGAATTCAGAATTCAGAACTCAGAACGCAGAACACAAAATTCAGAACTCAGTAGTCAGAACTAGAAACTGTGAACTCAGAATTTGGAACTCAGAATTCTGAACGCAATTGAAAAATTTGAACTCAGAACTCAGAATACAGTACTCAAGATTCAGACCTCAAAATTCAGAACTCGGCACTCACAAAATGTAATTCACAACAAAATCTCAAATCTCAGAATTCAAAACTCAGAAAATAGAACTAACCACTCGGAATTCAAATTCAGATCTCAGAGTGTAGCACTTTGGATTGAGAACTCATTCCTCAGAACGCAGGACTCAGAACTCAGAATTCAGAAATTAGATTCATATCTCAGAACTCAGAACTCAGAATTCAGAACTCAGAGTTGAGAACTCAGCATGACAACTCAGTATTCAGATCTCGCAGTTCAGCACACAGAATTGACAACTTAGAAATCAGAACACACAATACAGTGATCAGTATTCAGAATTCAGCACGCAGAACTCAAACTCACAATTCAGAACTCAGCACTCAGAACTCAGAATGCAGACCTCAGGAACCAGAACTCAGAGTTTACAACCCTGAATTCAGAACTCTAATTTCAGAACTCAATTTCATAACTCAGAACACAAGACTCAGAAGTCAGAACTCAGAATTCAGAACTCAAAACTCAGAACTCAGAACTCGATATTTAGACTTCAAAATAGAGCACTCAGATATTCGGACTCCTAACTCAGACAAAGAAGTCAGAGTTGAAATTTCAGAACTCAGAAGTCACAATTCGCAACACAGAATTTGTGACTAGGAATTCATAAATGAGGCTCAGTTCTCAAAATTCACAAATCAGAATTCAGAAATCCAAATTCAGAACCCAGAACACAGAATTCGGAACTCAGAACTCAAAATTCAGTACTCAGAATTCAGAACTCACAACTCACAACTCTGAATTCTGATCTCAGAATCCACAACTCTGAATTCAGAATACAGGCTGCAGTTTACAACTCCGAACTCAGATCTCAGAACTAAGAGTTGAGAATTCATAACTCAGAACTCAGAATTCAGAAATGATGACTCAGAACTTGGAATTCAGAACTCAGAAATCACAACTCAGTATTCAGAACCCAGAATTCATAACCCAGAATTCTCACCTTCGAATTCTGAACTCAGAATTCAAACTCGAATAGCAGAACTGGGAAATGAGTATTTGGAACTCAGAATACGGACTTCATAACTTACAATTCAGAACAAAGAACTCAGACATCAGAACTCAAGACTCATAACAAAGAACTCAGTTCTCAGCACTCAGAATTCAGAACACACAATTCAGAACTCAAAACGCAGAAATCAGAACTGTAACTCAGAATTGTGAAATCAGAACTCAGAATTCAGAACGCAATTGAGAACTTTGAAGTCAGAACTCAGAATAAATTCCTCACAATACTAGCTCAGAATCGGCAACTCAGAAATCAGAACTGAGATACAGATCTCAGAATTCAAAATTCAGAATTCAGGAGTCCGAATTCAGAACCGGAACACAGAATTCGGGACTCAGAACTCAAAATTCAGTACTCAGTACTCAGAACTCAGAAATCACCACTCTGAATTCTGGTCACAGAATTCACAACTCTGAAATCAGAATACAGACTGTAGAATTTAGACTCCGAACTCAGATCTAAGAGCTAAGAGTTGAGAATTCATAACTCAGTATTCAGAACTGGGAAATGAGAACTCAGAACTCAGATTTCACAGCTAAGAATTCAGAACTCAGTTATCAGAACTCAGAATTCAGAATTCAGAACTCAGAACGCAGAACACAAAATTCAGAACTCAGTAGTCAGAACTAGAAACTGTGAACTCAGAATTTGGAACTCAGAATTCTGAACGCAATTGAAAAATTTGAACTCAGAACTCAGAATACAGTACTCAAGATTCAGACCTCAAAATTCAGAACTCGGCACTCACAAAATGTAATTCACAACAAAATCTCAAATCTCAGAATTCAAAACTCAGAAAATAGAACTAACCACTCGGAATTCAAATTCAGATCTCAGAGTGTAGCACTTTGGATTGAGAACTCATTCCTCAGAACGCAGGACTCAGAACTCAGAATTCAGAAATTAGATTCATATCTCAGAACTCAGAACTCAGAATTCAGAACTCAGAGTTGAGAACTCAGCATGACAACTCAGTATTCAGATCTCGCAGTTCAGCACACAGAATTGACAACTTAGAAATCAGAACACACAATACAGTGATCAGTATTCAGAATTCAGCACGCAGAACTCAAACTCACAATTCAGAACTCAGCACTCAGAACTCAGAATGCAGACCTCAGGAACCAGAACTCAGAGTTTACAACCCTGAATTCAGAACTCTAATTTCAGAACTCAATTTCATAACTCAGAACACAAGACTCAGAAGTCAGAACTCAGAATTCAGAACTCAAAACTCAGAACTCAGAACTCGATATTTAGACTTCAAAATAGAGCACTCAGATATTCGGACTCCTAACTCAGACAAAGAAGTCAGAGTTGAAATTTCAGAACTCAGAAGTCACAATTCGCAACACAGAATTTGTGACTAGGAATTCATAAATGAGGCTCAGTTCTCAAAATTCACAAATCAGAATTCAGAAATCCAAATTCAGAACCCAGAACACAGAATTCGGAACTCAGAACTCAAAATTCAGTACTCAGAATTCAGAACTCACAACTCACAACTCTGAATTCTGATCTCAGAATCCACAACTCTGAATTCAGAATACAGGCTGCAGTTTACAACTCCGAACTCAGATCTCAGAACTAAGAGTTGAGAATTCATAACTCAGAACTCAGAATTCAGAAATGATGACTCAGAACTTGGAATTCAGAACTCAGAAATCACAACTCAGTATTCAGAACCCAGAATTCATAACCCAGAATTCTCATCTTCGAATTCTGAACTCAGAATTCAAACTCGAATATCAGAACTGGGAAATGAGTATTTGGAACTCAGAATACGGACTTCATAACTTACAATTCAGAACAAAGAACTCAGACATCAGAACTCAAGACTCATAACAAAGAACTCAGTTCTCAGCACTCAGAATTCAGAACACACAATTCAGAACTCAAAACGCAGAAATCAGAACTGTAACTCAGAATTGTGAAATCAGAACTCAGAATTCAGAACGCAATTGAGAACTTTGAAGTCAGAACTCAGAATAAATTCCTCACAATACTAGCTCAGAATCGGCAACTCAGAAATCAGAACTGAGATACAGATCTCAGAATTCAAAATTCAGAATTCAGGAGTCCGAATTCAGAACCGGAACACAGAATTCGGGACTCAGAACTCAAAATTCAGTACTCAGTACTCAGAACTCAGAAATCACCACTCTGAATTCTGGTCACAGAATTCACAACTCTGAAATCAGAATACAGACTGTAGAATTTAGACTCCGAACTCAGATCTAAGAGCTAAGAGTTGAGAATTCATAACTCAGTATTCAGAACTGGGAAATGAGAACTCAGAACTCAGATTTCACAGCTAAGAATTCAGAACTCAGTTATCAGAACTCAGAATTCAGAATTCAGAACTCAGAACGCAGAACACAAAATTCAGAACTCAGTAGTCAGAACTAGAAACTGTGAACTCAGAATTTGGAACTCAGAATTCTGAACGCAATTGAAAAATTTGAACTCAGAACTCAGAATACAGTACTCAAGATTCAGACCTCAAAATTCAGAACTCGGCACTCACAAAATGTAATTCACAACAAAATCTCAAATCTCAGAATTCAAAACTCAGAAAATAGAACTAACCACTCGGAATTCAAATTCAGATCTCAGAGTGTAGCACTTTGGATTGAGAACTCATTCCTCAGAACGCAGGACTCAGAACTCAGAATTCAGAAATTAGATTCATATCTCAGAACTCAGAACTCAGAATTCAGAACTCAGAGTTGAGAACTCAGCATGACAACTCAGTATTCAGATCTCGCAGTTCAGCACACAGAATTGACAACTTAGAAATCAGAACACACAATACAGTGATCAGTATTCAGAATTCAGCACGCAGAACTCAAACTCACAATTCAGAACTCAGCACTCAGAACTCAGAATGCAGACCTCAGGAACCAGAACTCAGAGTTTACAACCCTGAATTCAGAACTCTAATTTCAGAACTCAATTTCATAACTCAGAACACAAGACTCAGAAGTCAGAACTCAGAATTCAGAACTCAAAACTCAGAACTCAGAACTCGATATTTAGACTTCAAAATAGAGCACTCAGATATTCGGACTCCTAACTCAGACAAAGAAGTCAGAGTTGAAATTTCAGAACTCAGAAGTCACAATTCGCAACACAGAATTTGTGACTAGGAATTCATAAATGAGGCTCAGTTCTCAAAATTCACAAATCAGAATTCAGAAATCCAAATTCAGAACCCAGAACACAGAATTCGGAACTCAGAACTCAAAATTCAGTACTCAGAATTCAGAACTCACAACTCACAACTCTGAATTCTGATCTCAGAATCCACAACTCTGAATTCAGAATACAGGCTGCAGTTTACAACTCCGAACTCAGATCTCAGAACTAAGAGTTGAGAATTCATAACTCAGAACTCAGAATTCAGAAATGATGACTCAGAACTTGGAATTCAGAACTCAGAAATCACAACTCAGTATTCAGAACCCAGAATTCATAACCCAGAATTCTCACCTTCGAATTCTGAACTCAGAATTCAAACTCGAATATCAGAACTGGGAAATGAGTATTTGGAACTCAGAATACAGACTTCATAACTTACAATTCAGAACAAAGAACTCAGACATCAGAACTCAAGACTCATAACAAAGAACTCAGTTCTCAGCACTCAGAATTCAGAACACACAATTCAGAACTCAAAACGCAGGAATCAGAACTGTAACTCAGAATTGTGAAATCAGAACTCAGAATTCAGAACGCAATTGAGAACTTTGAAGTCAGAACTCAGAATAAATTCCTCACAATACTAACTCAGAATCGGCGACTCAGAAATCAGAACTGAGATACAGATCTCAGAATTCAAAATTCAGAATTCAGAAGTCCGAATTCAGAACCGGAACACAGAATTCGGGACTCAGAACTCAAAATTCAGTACTCAGTACTCAGAACTCAGAAATCACCACTCTGAATTCTGGTCACAGAATTCACAACTCTGAAATCAGAATACAGACTGTAGAATTTAGACTCCGAACTCAGATCTAAGAGCTAAGAGTTGAGAATTCATAACTCAGTATTCAGAACTGGGAAATGAGAACTCAGAACTCAGATTTCACAGCTAAGAATTCAGAACTCAGTTATCAGAACTCAGAATTCAGAATTCAGAACTCAGAACTCAGAACACAAAATTCAGAACTCAGTAGTCAGAACTAGAAACTGTGAACTCAGAATTTGTAACTCAGAATTCTGAACGCAATTGAAAAATTTGAACTCAGAACTCAGAATACAGTACTCAAGATTCAGACCTCAAAATTCAGAACTCGGCACTCACAAAATGTAATTCACAACAAAATCTCAAATCTCAGAATTCAAAACTCAGAAAATAGAACTAACCACTCGGAATTCAAATTCAGATCTCAGAGTGTAGCACTTTGGATTGAGAACTCATTCCTCAGAACGCAGGACTCAGAACTCAGAATTCAGAAATTAGATTCATATCTCAGAACTCAGAACTCAGAATTCAGAACTCAGAGTTGAGAACTCAGCATGACAACTCAGTATTCAGATCTCGCAGTTCAGCACACAGAATTGACAACTTAGAAATCAGAACACACAATACAGTGATCAGTATTCAGAATTCAGCACGCAGAACTCAAACTCACAATTCAGAACTCAGCACTCAGAACTCAGAATGCAGACCTCAGGAACCAGAACTCAGAGTTTACAACCCTGAATTCAGAACTCTAATTTCAGAACTCAATTTCATAACTCAGAACACAAGACTCAGAAGTCAGAACTCAGAATTCAGAACTCAAAACTCAGAACTCAGAACTCGATATTTAGACTTCAAAATAGAGCACTCAGATATTCGGACTCCTAACTCAGACAAAGAAGTCAGAGTTGAAATTTCAGAACTCAGAAGTCACAATTCGCAACACAGAATTTGTGACTAGGAATTCATAAATGAGGCTCAGTTCTCAAAATTCACAAATCAGAATTCAGAAATCCAAATTCAGAACCCAGAACACAGAATTCGGAACTCAGAACTCAAAATTCAGTACTCAGAATTCAGAACTCACAACTCACAACTCTGAATTCTGATCTCAGAATCCACAACTCTGAATTCAGAATACAGGCTGCAGTTTACAACTCCGAACTCAGATCTCAGAACTAAGAGTTGAGAATTCATAACTCAGAACTCAGAATTCAGAAATGATGACTCAGAACTTGGAATTCAGAACTCAGAAATCACAACTCAGTATTCAGAACCCAGAATTCATAACCCAGAATTCTCACCTTCGAATTCTGAACTCAGAATTCAAACTCGAATATCAGAACTGGGAAATGAGTATTTGGAACTCAGAATACGGACTTCATAACTTACAATTCAGAACAAAGAACTCAGACATCAGAACTCAAGACTCATAACAAAGAACTCAGTTCTCAGCACTCAGAATTCAGAACACACAATTCAGAACTCAAAACGCAGGAATCAGAACTGTAACTCAGAATTGTGAAATCAGAACTCAGAATTCAGAACACAATTGAGAACTTTGAAGTCAGAACTCAGAATAAATTCCTCACAATACTAACTCAGAATCGGCGACTCAGAAATCAGAACTGAGATACAGATCTCAGAATTCAAAATTCAGAATTCAGAAGTCCAAATTCAGAACCGGAACACAGAATTCGGGACTCAGAACTCAAAATTCAGTACTCAGTACTCAGAACTCAGAAATCACCACTCTGAATTCTGGTCACAGAATTCACAACTCTGAAATCAGAATACAGACTGTAGAATTTAGACTCCGAACTCAGATCTAAGAGCTAAGAGTTGAGAATTCATAACTCAGTATTCAGAACTGGGAAATGAGAACTCAGAACTCAGATTTCACAGCTAAGAATTCAGAACTCAGTTATCAGAACTCAGAATTCAGAATTCAGAACTCAGAACGCAGAACACAAAATTCAGAACTCAGTAGTCAGAACTAGAAACTGTGAACTCAGAATTTGGAACTCAGAATTCTGAACGCAATTGAAAAATTTGAACTCAGAACTCAGAATACAGTACTCAAGATTCAGACCTCAAAATTCAGAACTCGGCACTCACAAAATGTAATTCACAACAAAATCTCAAATCTCAGAATTCAAAACTCAGAAAATAGAACTAACCACTCGGAATTCAAATTCAGATCTCAGAGTGTAGCACTTTGGATTGAGAACTCATTCCTCAGAACGCAGGACTCAGAACTCAGAATTCAGAAATTAGATTCATATCTCAGAACTCAGAACTCAGAATTCAGAACTCAGAGTTGAGAACTCAGCATGACAACTCAGTATTCAGATCTCGCAGTTCAGCACACAGAATTGACAACTTAGAAATCAGAACACACAATACAGTGATCAGTATTCAGAATTCAGCACGCAGAACTCAAACTCACAATTCAGAACTCAGCACTCAGAACTCAGAATGCAGACCTCAGGAACCAGAACTCAGAGTTTACAACCCTGAATTCAGAACTCTAATTTCAGAACTCAATTTCATAACTCAGAACACAAGACTCAGAAGTCAGAACTCAGAATTCAGAACTCAAAACTCAGAACTCAGAACTCGATATTTAGACTTCAAAATAGAGCACTCAGATATTCGGACTCCTAACTCAGACAAAGAAGTCAGAGTTGAAATTTCAGAACTCAGAAGTCACAATTCGCAACACAGAATTTGTGACTAGGAATTCATAAATGAGGCTCAGTTCTCAAAATTCACAAATCAGAATTCAGAAATCCAAATTCAGAACCCAGAACACAGAATTCGGAACTCAGAACTCAAAATTCAGTACTCAGAATTCAGAACTCACAACTCACAACTCTGAATTCTGATCTCAGAATCCACAACTCTGAATTCAGAATACAGGCTGCAGTTTACAACTCCGAACTCAGATCTCAGAACTAAGAGTTGAGAATTCATAACTCAGAACTCAGAATTCAGAAATGATGACTCAGAACTTGGAATTCAGAACTCAGAAATCACAACTCAGTATTCAGAACCCAGAATTCATAACCCAGAATTCTCACCTTCGAATTCTGAACTCAGAATTCAAACTCGAATATCAGAACTGGGAAATGAGTATTTGGAACTCAGAATACGGACTTCATAACTTACAATTCAGAACAAAGAACTCAGACATCAGAACTCAAGACTCATAACAAAGAACTCAGTTCTCAGCACTCAGAATTCAGAACACAAAATTCAGAACTCAAAACGCAGGAATCAGAACTGTAACTCAGAATTGTGAAATCAGAACTCAGAATTCAGAACGCAATTGAGAACTTTGAAGTCAGAACTCAGAATAAATTCCTCACAATACTAACTCAGAATCGGCGACTCAGAAATCAGAACTGAGATACAGATCTCAGAATTCAAAATTCAGAATTCAGAAGTCCAAATTCAGAACCGGAACACAGAATTCGGGACTCAGAACTCAAAATTCAGTACTCAGTACTCAGAACTCAGAAATCACCACTCTGAATTCTGGTCACAGAATTCACAACTCTGAAATCAGAATACAGACTGTAGAATTTAGACTCCGAACTCAGATCTAAGAGCTAAGAGTTGAGAATTCATAACTCAGTATTCAGAACTGGGAAATGAGAACTCAGAACTCAGATTTCACAGCTAAGAATTCAGAACTCAGTTATCAGAACTCAGAATTCAGAATTCAGAACTCAGAACGCAGAACACAAAATTCAGAACTCAGTAGTCAGAACTAGAAACTGTGAACTCAGAATTTGTAACTCAGAATTCTGAACGCAATTGAAAAATTTGAACTCAGAACTCAGAATACAGTACTCAAGATTCAGACCTCAAAATTCAGAACTCGGCACTCACAAAATGTAATTCACAACAAAATCTCAAATCTCAGAATTCAAAACTCAGAAAATAGAACTAACCACTCGGAATTCAAATTCAGATCTCAGAGTGTAGCACTTTGGATTGAGAACTCATTCCTCAGAACGCAGGACTCAGAACTCAGAATTCAGAAATTAGATTCATATCTCAGAACTCAGAACTCAGAATTCAGAACTCAGAGTTGAGAACTCAGCATGACAACTCAGTATTCAGATCTCGCAGTTCAGCACACAGAATTGACAACTTAGAAATCAGAACACACAATACAGTGATCAGTATTCAGAATTCAGCACGCAGAACTCAAACTCACAATTCAGAACTCAGCACTCAGAACTCAGAATGCAGACCTCAGGAACCAGAACTCAGAGTTTACAACCCTGAATTCAGAACTCTAATTTCAGAACTCAATTTCATAACTCAGAACACAAGACTCAGAAGTCAGAACTCAGAATTCAGAACTCAAAACTCAGAACTCAGAACTCGATATTTAGACTTCAAAATAGAGCACTCAGATATTCGGACTCCTAACTCAGACAAAGAAGTCAGAGTTGAAATTTCAGAACTCAGAAGTCACAATTCGCAACACAGAATTTGTGACTAGGAATTCATAAATGAGGCTCAGTTCTCAAAATTCACAAATCAGAATTCAGAAATCCAAATTCAGAACCCAGAACACAGAATTCGGAACTCAGAACTCAAAATTCAGTACTCAGAATTCAGAACTCACAACTCACAACTCTGAATTCTGATCTCAGAATCCACAACTCTGAATTCAGAATACAGGCTGCAGTTTACAACTCCGAACTCAGATCTCAGAACTAAGAGTTGAGAATTCATAACTCAGAACTCAGAATTCAGAAATGATGACTCAGAACTTGGAATTCAGAACTCAGAAATCACAACTCAGTATTCAGAACCCAGAATTCATAACCCAGAATTCTCACCTTCGAATTCTGAACTCAGAATTCAAACTCGAATATCAGAACTGGGAAATGAGTATTTGGAACTCAGAATACGGACTTCATAACTTACAATTCAGAACAAAGAACTCAGACATCAGAACTCAAGACTCATAACAAAGAACTCAGTTCTCAGCACTCAGAATTCAGAACACACAATTCAGAACTCAAAACGCAGGAATCAGAACTGTAACTCAGAATTGTGAAATCAGAACTCAGAATTCAGAACGCAATTGAGAACTTTGAAGTCAGAACTCAGAATAAATTCCTCACAATACTAACTCAGAATCGGCGACTCAGAAATCAGAACTGAGATACAGATCTCAGAATTCAAAATTCAGAATTCAGGAGTCCGAATTCAGAACCGGAACACAGAATTCGGGACTCAGAACTCAAAATTCAGTACTCAGTACTCAGAACTCAGAAATCACCACTCTGAATTCTGGTCACAGAATTCACAACTCTGAAATCAGAATACAGACTGTAGAATTTAGACTCCGAACTCAGATCTAAGAGCTAAGAGTTGAGAATTCATAACTCAGTATTCAGAACTGGGAAATGAGAACTCAGAACTCAGATTTCACAGCTAAGAATTCAGAACTCAGTTATCAGAACTCAGAATTCAGAATTCAGAACTCAGAACTCAGAACACAAAATTCAGAACTCAGTAGTCAGAACTAGAAACTGTGAACTCAGAATTTGTAACTCAGAATTCTGAACGCAATTGAAAAATTTGAACTCAGAACTCAGAATACAGTACTCAAGATTCAGACCTCAAAATTCAGGACTCGGCACTCACAAAATGTAATTCACAACAAAATCTCAAATCTCAGAATTCAAAACTCAGAAAATAGAACTAACCACTCGGAATTCAAATTCAGATCTCAGAGTGTAGCACTTTGGATTGAGAACTCATTCCTCAGAACGCAGGACTCAGAACTCAGAATTCAGAAATTAGATTCATATCTCAGAACTCAGAACTCAGAATTCAGAACTCAGAGTTGAGAACTCAGCATGACAACTCAGTATTCAGATCTCGCAGTTCAGCACACAGAATTGACAACTTAGAAATCAGAACACACAATACAGTGATCAGTATTCAGAATTCAGCACGCAGAACTCAAACTCACAATTCAGAACTCAGCACTCAGAACTCAGAATGCAGACCTCAGGAACCAGAACTCAGAGTTTACAACCCTGAATTCAGAACTCTAATTTCAGAACTCAATTTCATAACTCAGAACACAAGACTCAGAAGTCAGAACTCAGAATTCAGAACTCAAAACTCAGAACTCAGAACTCGATATTTAGACTTCAAAATAGAGCACTCAGATATTCGGACTCCTAACTCAGACAAAGAAGTCAGAGTTGAAATTTCAGAACTCAGAAGTCACAATTCGCAACACAGAATTTGTGACTAGGAATTCATAAATGAGGCTCAGTTCTCAAAATTCACAAATCAGAATTCAGAAATCCAAATTCAGAACCCAGAACACAGAATTCGGAACTCAGAACTCAAAATTCAGTACTCAGAATTCAGAACTCACAACTCACAACTCTGAATTCTGATCTCAGAATCCACAACTCTGAATTCAGAATACAGGCTGCAGTTTACAACTCCGAACTCAGATCTCAGAACTAAGAGTTGAGAATTCATAACTCAGAACTCAGAATTCAGAAATGATGACTCAGAACTTGGAATTCAGAACTCAGAAATCACAACTCAGTATTCAGAACCCAGAATTCATAACCCAGAATTCTCACCTTCGAATTCTGAACTCAGAATTCAAACTCGAATATCAGAACTGGGAAATGAGTATTTGGAACTCAGAATACGGACTTCATAACTTACAATTCAGAACAAAGAACTCAGACATCAGAACTCAAGACTCATAACAAAGAACTCAGTTCTCAGCACTCAGAATTCAGAACACACAATTCAGAACTCAAAACGCAGGAATCAGAACTGTAACTCAGAATTGTGAAATCAGAACTCAGAATTCAGAACGCAATTGAGAACTTTGAAGTCAGAACTCAGAATAAATTCCTCACAATACTAACTCAGAATCGGCGACTCAGAAATCAGAACTGAGATACAGATCTCAGAATTCAAAATTCAGAATTCAGGAGTCCGAATTCAGAACCGGAACACAGAATTCGGGACTCAGAACTCAAAATTCAGTACTCAGTACTCAGAACTCAGAAATCACCACTCTGAATTCTGGTCACAGAATTCACAACTCTGAAATCAGAATACAGACTGTAGAATTTAGACTCCGAACTCAGATCTAAGAGCTAAGAGTTGAGAATTCATAACTCAGTATTCAGAACTGGGAAATGAGAACTCAGAACTCAGATTTCACAGCTAAGAATTCAGAACTCAGTTATCAGAACTCAGAATTCAGAATTCAGAACTCAGAACTCAGAACACAAAATTCAGAACTCAGTAGTCAGAACTAGAAACTGTGAACTCAGAATTTGTAACTCAGAATTCTGAACGCAATTGAAAAATTTGAACTCAGAACTCAGAATACAGTACTCAAGATTCAGACCTCAAAATTCAGGACTCGGCACTCACAAAATGTAATTCACAACAAAATCTCAAATCTCAGAATTCAAAACTCAGAAAATAGAACTAACCACTCGGAATTCAAATTCAGATCTCAGAGTGTAGCACTTTGGATTGAGAACTCATTCCTCAGAACGCAGGACTCAGAACTCAGAATTCAGAAATTAGATTCATATCTCAGAACTCAGAACTCAGAATTCAGAACTCAGAGTTGAGAACTCAGCATGACAACTCAGTATTCAGATCTCGCAGTTCAGCACACAGAATTGACAACTTAGAAATCAGAACACACAATACAGTGATCAGTATTCAGAATTCAGCACGCAGAACTCAAACTCACAATTCAGAACTCAGCACTCAGAACTCAGAATGCAGACCTCAGGAACCAGAACTCAGAGTTTACAACCCTGAATTCAGAACTCTAATTTCAGAACTCAATTTCATAACTCAGAACACAAGACTCAGAAGTCAGAACTCAGAATTCAGAACTCAAAACTCAGAACTCAGAACTCGATATTTAGACTTCAAAATAGAGCACTCAGATATTCGGACTCCTAACTCAGACAAAGAAGTCAGAGTTGAAATTTCAGAACTCAGAAGTCACAATTCGCAACACAGAATTTGTGACTAGGAATTCATAAATGAGGCTCAGTTCTCAAAATTCACAAATCAGAATTCAGAAATCCAAATTCAGAACCCAGAACACAGAATTCGGAACTCAGAACTCAAAATTCAGTACTCAGAATTCAGAACTCACAACTCACAACTCTGAATTCTGATCTCAGAATCCACAACTCTGAATTCAGAATACAGGCTGCAGTTTACAACTCCGAACTCAGATCTCAGAACTAAGAGTTGAGAATTCATAACTCAGAACTCAGAATTCAGAAATGATGACTCAGAACTTGGAATTCAGAACTCAGAAATCACAACTCAGTATTCAGAACCCAGAATTCATAACCCAGAATTCTCACCTTCGAATTCTGAACTCAGAATTCAAACTCGAATATCAGAACTGGGAAATGAGTATTTGGAACTCAGAATACGGACTTCATAACTTACAATTCAGAACAAAGAACTCAGACATCAGAACTCAAGACTCATAACAAAGAACTCAGTTCTCAGCACTCAGAATTCAGAACACACAATTCAGAACTCAAAACGCAGGAATCAGAACTGTAACTCAGAATTGTGAAATCAGAACTCAGAATTCAGAACGCAATTGAGAACTTTGAAGTCAGAACTCAGAATAAATTCCTCACAATACTAACTCAGAATCGGCGACTCAGAAATCAGAACTGAGATACAGATCTCAGAATTCAAAATTCAGAATTCAGGAGTCCGAATTCAGAACCGGAACACAGAATTCGGGACTCAGAACTCAAAATTCAGTACTCAGTACTCAGAACTCAGAAATCACCACTCTGAATTCTGGTCACAGAATTCACAACTCTGAAATCAGAATACAGACTGTAGAATTTAGACTCCGAACTCAGATCTAAGAGCTAAGAGTTGAGAATTCATAACTCAGTATTCAGAACTGGGAAATGAGAACTCAGAACTCAGATTTCACAGCTAAGAATTCAGAACTCAGTTATCAGAACTCAGAATTCAGAATTCAGAACTCAGAACTCAGAACACAAAATTCAGAACTCAGTAGTCAGAACTAGAAACTGTGAACTCAGAATTTGTAACTCAGAATTCTGAACGCAATTGAAAAATTTGAACTCAGAACTCAGAATACAGTACTCAAGATTCAGACCTCAAAATTCAGAACTCGGCACTCACAAAATGTAATTCACAACAAAATCTCAAATCTCAGAATTCAAAACTCAGAAAATAGAACTAACCACTCGGAATTCAAATTCAGATCTCAGAGTGTAGCACTTTGGATTGAGAACTCATTCCTCAGAACGCAGGACTCAGAACTCAGAATTCAGAAATTAGATTCATATCTCAGAACTCAGAACTCAGAATTCAGAACTCAGAGTTGAGAACTCAGCATGACAACTCAGTATTCAGATCTCGCAGTTCAGCACACAGAATTGACAACTTAGAAATCAGAACACACAATACAGTGATCAGTATTCAGAATTCAGCACGCAGAACTCAAACTCACAATTCAGAACTCAGCACTCAGAACTCAGAATGCAGACCTCAGGAACCAGAACTCAGAGTTTACAACCCTGAATTCAGAACTCTAATTTCAGAACTCAATTTCATAACTCAGAACACAAGACTCAGAAGTCAGAACTCAGAATTCAGAACTCAAAACTCAGAACTCAGAACTCGATATTTAGACTTCAAAATAGAGCACTCAGATATTCGGACTCCTAACTCAGACAAAGAAGTCAGAGTTGAAATTTCAGGACTCAGAAGTCACAATTCGCAACACAGAATTTGTGACTAGGAATTCATAAATGAGGCTCAGTTCTCAAAATTCACAAATCAGAATTCAGAAATCCAAATTCAGAACCCAGAACACAGAATTCGGAACTCAGAACTCAAAATTCAGTACTCAGAATTCAGAACTCACAACTCACAACTCTGAATTCTGATCTCAGAATCCACAACTCTGAATTCAGAATACAGGCTGCAGTTTACAACTCCGAACTCAGATCTCAGAACTAAGAGTTGAGAATTCATAACTCAGAACTCAGAATTCAGAAATGATGACTCAGAACTTGGAATTCAGAACTCAGAATTCACAACTCAGTATTCAGAACCCAGAATTCATAACCCAGAATTCTCACCTTCGAATTCTGAACTCAGAATTCAAACTCGAATATCAGAACTGGGAAATGAGTATTTGGAACTCAGAATACGGACTTCATAACTTACAATTCAGAACAAAGAACTCAGACATCAGAACTCAAGACTCATAACAAAGAACTCAGTTCTCAGCACTCAGAATTCAGAACACACAATTCAGAACTCAAAACGCAGAAATCAGAACTGTAACTCAGAATTGTGAAATCAGAACTCAGAATTCAGAACGCAATTGAGAACTTTGAAGTCAGAACTCAGAATAAATTCCTCACAATACTAGCTCAGAATCGGCAACTCAGAAATCAGAACTGAGATACAGATCTCAGAATTCAAAATTCAGAATTCAGGAGTCCGAATTCAGAACCGGAACACAGAATTCGGGACTCAGAACTCAAAATTCAGTACTCAGTACTCAGAACTCAGAAATCACCACTCTGAATTCTGGTCACAGAATTCACAACTCTGAAATCAGAATACAGACTGTAGAATTTAGACTCCGAACTCAGATCTAAGAGCTAAGAGTTGAGAATTCATAACTCAGTATTCAGAACTGGGAAATGAGAACTCAGAACTCAGATTTCACAGCTAAGAATTCAGAACTCAGTTATCAGAACTCAGAATTCAGAATTCAGAACTCAGAACGCAGAACACAAAATTCAGAACTCAGTAGTCAGAACTAGAAACTGTGAACTCAGAATTTGGAACTCAGAATTCTGAACGCAATTGAAAAATTTGAACTCAGAACTCAGAATACAGTACTCAAGATTCAGACCTCAAAATTCAGAACTCGGCACTCACAAAATGTAATTCACAACAAAATCTCAAATCTCAGAATTCAAAACTCAGAAAATAGAACTAACCACTCGGAATTCAAATTCAGATCTCAGAGTGTAGCACTTTGGATTGAGAACTCATTCCTCAGAACGCAGGACTCAGAACTCAGAATTCAGAAATTAGATTCATATCTCAGAACTCAGAACTCAGAATTCAGAACTCAGAGTTGAGAACTCAGCATGACAACTCAGTATTCAGATCTCGCAGTTCAGCACACAGAATTGACAACTTAGAAATCAGAACACACAATACAGTGATCAGTATTCAGAATTCAGCACGCAGAACTCAAACTCACAATTCAGAACTCAGCACTCAGAACTCAGAATGCAGACCTCAGGAACCAGAACTCAGAGTTTACAACCCTGAATTCAGAACTCTAATTTCAGAACTCAATTTCATAACTCAGAACACAAGACTCAGAAGTCAGAACTCAGAATTCAGAACTCAAAACTCAGAACTCAGAACTCGATATTTAGACTTCAAAATAGAGCACTCAGATATTCGGACTCCTAACTCAGACAAAGAAGTCAGAGTTGAAATTTCAGAACTCAGAAGTCACAATTCGCAACACAGAATTTGTGACTAGGAATTCATAAATGAGGCTCAGTTCTCAAAATTCACAAATCAGAATTCAGAAATCCAAATTCAGAACCCAGAACACAGAATTCGGAACTCAGAACTCAAAATTCAGTACTCAGAATTCAGAACTCACAACTCACAACTCTGAATTCTGATCTCAGAATCCACAACTCTGAATTCAGAATACAGGCTGCAGTTTACAACTCCGAACTCAGATCTCAGAACTAAGAGTTGAGAATTCATAACTCAGAACTCAGAATTCAGAAATGATGACTCAGAACTTGGAATTCAGAACTCAGAAATCACAACTCAGTATTCAGAACCCAGAATTCATAACCCAGAATTCTCACCTTCGAATTCTGAACTCAGAATTCAAACTCGAATATCAGAACTGGGAAATGAGTATTTGGAACTCAGAATACGGACTTCATAACTTACAATTCAGAACAAAGAACTCAGACATCAGAACTCAAGACTCATAACAAAGAACTCAGTTCTCAGCACTCAGAATTCAGAACACAAAATTCAGAACTCAAAACGCAGGAATCAGAACTGTAACTCAGAATTGTGAAATCAGAACTCAGAATTCAGAACGCAATTGAGAACTTTGAAGTCAGAACTCAGAATAAATTCCTCACAATACTAACTCAGAATCGGCGACTCAGAAATCAGAACTGAGATACAGATCTCAGAATTCAAAATTCAGAATTCAGAAGTCCAAATTCAGAACCGGAACACAGAATTCGGGACTCAGAACTCAAAATTCAGTACTCAGTACTCAGAACTCAGAAATCACCACTCTGAATTCTGGTCACAGAATTCACAACTCTGAAATCAGAATACAGACTGTAGAATTTAGACTCCGAACTCAGATCTAAGAGCTAAGAGTTGAGAATTCATAACTCAGTATTCAGAACTGGGAAATGAGAACTCAGAACTCAGATTTCACAGCTAAGAATTCAGAACTCAGTTATCAGAACTCAGAATTCAGAATTCAGAACTCAGAACGCAGAACACAAAATTCAGAACTCAGTAGTCAGAACTAGAAACTGTGAACTCAGAATTTGTAACTCAGAATTCTGAACGCAATTGAAAAATTTGAACTCAGAACTCAGAATACAGTACTCAAGATTCAGACCTCAAAATTCAGAACTCGGCACTCACAAAATGTAATTCACAACAAAATCTCAAATCTCAGAATTCAAAACTCAGAAAATAGAACTAACCACTCGGAATTCAAATTCAGATCTCAGAGTGTAGCACTTTGGATTGAGAACTCATTCCTCAGAACGCAGGACTCAGAACTCAGAATTCAGAAATTAGATTCATATCTCAGAACTCAGAACTCAGAATTCAGAACTCAGAGTTGAGAACTCAGCATGACAACTCAGTATTCAGATCTCGCAGTTCAGCAGACAGAATTGACAACTTAGAAATCAGAACACACAATACAGTGATCAGTATTCAGAATTCAGCACGCAGAACTCAAACTCACAATTCAGAACTCAGCACTCAGAACTCAGAATGCAGACCTCAGGAACCAGAACTCAGAGTTTACAACCCTGAATTCAGAACTCTAATTTCAGAACTCAATTTCATAACTCAGAACACAAGACTCAGAAGTCAGAACTCAGAATTCAGAACTCAAAACTCAGAACTCAGAACTCGATATTTAGACTTCAAAATAGAGCACTCAGATATTCGGACTCCTAACTCAGACAAAGAAGTCAGAGTTGAAATTTCAGAACTCAGAAGTCACAATTCGCAACACAGAATTTGTGACTAGGAATTCATAAATGAGGCTCAGTTCTCAAAATTCACAAATCAGAATTCAGAAATCCAAATTCAGAACCCAGAACACAGAATTCGGAACTCAGAACTCAAAATTCAGTACTCAGAATTCAGAACTCACAACTCACAACTCTGAATTCTGATCTCAGAATCCACAACTCTGAATTCAGAATACAGGCTGCAGTTTACAACTCCGAACTCAGATCTCAGAACTAAGAGTTGAGAATTCATAACTCAGAACTCAGAATTCAGAAATGATGACTCAGAACTTGGAATTCAGAACTCAGAAATCACAACTCAGTATTCAGAACCCAGAATTCATAACCCAGAATTCTCACCTTCGAATTCTGAACTCAGAATTCAAACTCGAATATCAGAACTGGGAAATGAGTATTTGGAACTCAGAATACGGACTTCATAACTTACAATTCAGAACAAAGAACTCAGACATCAGAACTCAAGACTCATAACAAAGAACTCAGTTCTCAGCACTCAGAATTCAGAACACACAATTCAGAACTCAAAACGCAGGAATCAGAACTGTAACTCAGAATTGTGAAATCAGAACTCAGAATTCAGAACGCAATTGAGAACTTTGAAGTCAGAACTCAGAATAAATTCCTCACAATACTAACTCAGAATCGGCGACTCAGAAATCAGAACTGAGATACAGATCTCAGAATTCAAAATTCAGAATTCAGAAGTCCGAATTCAGAACCGGAACACAGAATTCGGGACTCAGAACTCAAAATTCAGTACTCAGTACTCAGAACTCAGAAATCACCACTCTGAATTCTGGTCACAGAATTCACAACTCTGAAATCAGAATACAGACTGTAGAATTTAGACTCCGAACTCAGATCTAAGAGCTAAGAGTTGAGAATTCATAACTCAGTATTCAGAACTGGGAAATGAGAACTCAGAACTCAGATTTCACAGCTAAGAATTCAGAACTCAGTTATCAGAACTCAGAATTCAGAATTCAGAACTCAGAACTCAGAACACAAAATTCAGAACTCAGTAGTCAGAACTAGAAACTGTGAACTCAGAATTTGTAACTCAGAATTCTGAACGCAATTGAAAAATTTGAACTCAGAACTCAGAATACAGTACTCAAGATTCAGACCTCAAAATTCAGGACTCGGCACTCACAAAATGTAATTCACAACAAAATCTCAAATCTCAGAATTCAAAACTCAGAAAATAGAACTAACCACTCGGAATTCAAATTCAGATCTCAGAGTGTAGCACTTTGGATTGAGAACTCATTCCTCAGAACGCAGGACTCAGAACTCAGAATTCAGAAATTAGATTCATATCTCAGAACTCAGAACTCAGAATTCAGAACTCAGAGTTGAGAACTCAGCATGACAACTCAGTATTCAGATCTCGCAGTTCAGCACACAGAATTGACAACTTAGAAATCAGAACACACAATACAGTGATCAGTATTCAGAATTCAGCACGCAGAACTCAAACTCACAATTCAGAACTCAGCACTCAGAACTCAGAATGCAGACCTCAGGAACCAGAACTCAGAGTTTACAACCCTGAATTCAGAACTCTAATTTCAGAACTCAATTTCATAACTCAGAACACAAGACTCAGAAGTCAGAACTCAGAATTCAGAACTCAAAACTCAGAACTCAGAACTCGATATTTAGACTTCAAAATAGAGCACTCAGATATTCGGACTCCTAACTCAGACAAAGAAGTCAGAGTTGAAATTTCAGGACTCAGAAGTCACAATTCGCAACACAGAATTTGTGACTAGGAATTCATAAATGAGGCTCAGTTCTCAAAATTCACAAATCAGAATTCAGAAATCCAAATTCAGAACCCAGAACACAGAATTCGGAACTCAGAACTCAAAATTCAGTACTCAGAATTCAGAACTCACAACTCACAACTCTGAATTCTGATCTCAGAATCCACAACTCTGAATTCAGAATACAGGCTGCAGTTTACAACTCCGAACTCAGATCTCAGAACTAAGAGTTGAGAATTCATAACTCAGAACTCAGAATTCAGAAATGATGACTCAGAACTTGGAATTCAGAACTCAGAAATCACAACTCAGTATTCAGAACCCAGAATTCATAACCCAGAATTCTCACCTTCGAATTCTGAACTCAGAATTCAAACTCGAATATCAGAACTGGGAAATGAGTATTTGGAACTCAGAATACGGACTTCATAACTTACAATTCAGAACAAAGAACTCAGACATCAGAACTCAAGACTCATAACAAAGAACTCAGTTCTCAGCACTCAGAATTCAGAACACACAATTCAGAACTCAAAACGCAGGAATCAGAACTGTAACTCAGAATTGTGAAATCAGAACTCAGAATTCAGAACGCAATTGAGAACTTTGAAGTCAGAACTCAGAATAAATTCCTCACAATACTAACTCAGAATCGGCGACTCAGAAATCAGAACTGAGATACAGATCTCAGAATTCAAAATTCAGAATTCAGAAGTCCGAATTCAGAACCGGAACACAGAATTCGGGACTCAGAACTCAAAATTCAGTACTCAGTACTCAGAACTCAGAAATCACCACTCTGAATTCTGGTCACAGAATTCACAACTCTGAAATCAGAATACAGACTGTAGAATTTAGACTCCGAACTCAGATCTAAGAGCTAAGAGTTGAGAATTCATAACTCAGTATTCAGAACTGGGAAATGAGAACTCAGAACTCAGATTTCACAGCTAAGAATTCAGAACTCAGTTATCAGAACTCAGAATTCAGAATTCAGAACTCAGAACTCAGAACACAAAATTCAGAACTCAGTAGTCAGAACTAGAAACTGTGAACTCAGAATTTGTAACTCAGAATTCTGAACGCAATTGAAAAATTTGAACTCAGAACTCAGAATACAGTACTCAAGATTCAGACCTCAAAATTCAGAACTCGGCACTCACAAAATGTAATTCACAACAAAATCTCAAATCTCAGAATTCAAAACTCAGAAAATAGAACTAACCACTCGGAATTCAAATTCAGATCTCAGAGTGTAGCACTTTGGATTGAGAACTCATTCCTCAGAACGCAGGACTCAGAACTCAGAATTCAGAAATTAGATTCATATCTCAGAACTCAGAACTCAGAATTCAGAACTCAGAGTTGAGAACTCAGCATGACAACTCAGTATTCAGATCTCGCAGTTCAGCACACAGAATTGACAACTTAGAAATCAGAACACACAATACAGTGATCAGTATTCAGAATTCAGCACGCAGAACTCAAACTCACAATTCAGAACTCAGCACTCAGAACTCAGAATGCAGACCTCAGGAACCAGAACTCAGAGTTTACAACCCTGAATTCAGAACTCTAATTTCAGAACTCAATTTCATAACTCAGAACACAAGACTCAGAAGTCAGAACTCAGAATTCAGAACTCAAAACTCAGAACTCAGAACTCGATATTTAGACTTCAAAATAGAGCACTCAGATATTCGGACTCCTAACTCAGACAAAGAAGTCAGAGTTGAAATTTCAGGACTCAGAAGTCACAATTCGCAACACAGAATTTGTGACTAGGAATTCATAAATGAGGCTCAGTTCTCAAAATTCACAAATCAGAATTCAGAAATCCAAATTCAGAACCCAGAACACAGAATTCGGAACTCAGAACTCAAAATTCAGTACTCAGAATTCAGAACTCACAACTCACAACTCTGAATTCTGATCTCAGAATCCACAACTCTGAATTCAGAATACAGGCTGCAGTTTACAACTCCGAACTCAGATCTCAGAACTAAGAGTTGAGAATTCATAACTCAGAACTCAGAATTCAGAAATGATGACTCAGAACTTGGAATTCAGAACTCAGAAATCACAACTCAGTATTCAGAACCCAGAATTCATAACCCAGAATTCTCACCTTCGAATTCTGAACTCAGAATTCAAACTCGAATATCAGAACTGGGAAATGAGTATTTGGAACTCAGAATACGGACTTCATAACTTACAATTCAGAACAAAGAACTCAGACATCAGAACTCAAGACTCATAACAAAGAACTCAGTTCTCAGCACTCAGAATTCAGAACACACAATTCAGAACTCAAAACGCAGAAATCAGAACTGTAACTCAGAATTGTGAAATCAGAACTCAGAATTCAGAACGCAATTGAGAACTTTGAAGTCAGAACTCAGAATAAATTCCTCACAATACTAGCTCAGAATCGGCAACTCAGAAATCAGAACTGAGATACAGATCTCAGAATTCAAAATTCAGAATTCAGGAGTCCGAATTCAGAACCGGAACACAGAATTCGGGACTCAGAACTCAAAATTCAGTACTCAGTACTCAGAACTCAGAAATCACCACTCTGAATTCTGGTCACAGAATTCACAACTCTGAAATCAGAATACAGACTGTAGAATTTAGACTCCGAACTCAGATCTAAGAGCTAAGAGTTGAGAATTCATAACTCAGTATTCAGAACTGGGAAATGAGAACTCAGAACTCAGATTTCACAGCTAAGAATTCAGAACTCAGTTATCAGAACTCAGAATTCAGAATTCAGAACTCAGAACGCAGAACACAAAATTCAGAACTCAGTAGTCAGAACTAGAAACTGTGAACTCAGAATTTGGAACTCAGAATTCTGAACGCAATTGAAAAATTTGAACTCAGAACTCAGAATACAGTACTCAAGATTCAGACCTCAAAATTCAGAACTCGGCACTCACAAAATGTAATTCACAACAAAATCTCAAATCTCAGAATTCAAAACTCAGAAAATAGAACTAACCACTCGGAATTCAAATTCAGATCTCAGAGTGTAGCACTTTGGATTGAGAACTCATTCCTCAGAACGCAGGACTCAGAACTCAGAATTCAGAAATTAGATTCATATCTCAGAACTCAGAACTCAGAATTCAGAACTCAGAGTTGAGAACTCAGCATGACAACTCAGTATTCAGATCTCGCAGTTCAGCACACAGAATTGACAACTTAGAAATCAGAACACACAATACAGTGATCAGTATTCAGAATTCAGCACGCAGAACTCAAACTCACAATTCAGAACTCAGCACTCAGAACTCAGAATGCAGACCTCAGGAACCAGAACTCAGAGTTTACAACCCTGAATTCAGAACTCTAATTTCAGAACTCAATTTCATAACTCAGAACACAAGACTCAGAAGTCAGAACTCAGAATTCAGAACTCAAAACTCAGAACTCAGAACTCGATATTTAGACTTCAAAATAGAGCACTCAGATATTCGGACTCCTAACTCAGACAAAGAAGTCAGAGTTGAAATTTCAGAACTCAGAAGTCACAATTCGCAACACAGAATTTGTGACTAGGAATTCATAAATGAGGCTCAGTTCTCAAAATTCACAAATCAGAATTCAGAAATCCAAATTCAGAACCCAGAACACAGAATTCGGAACTCAGAACTCAAAATTCAGTACTCAGAATTCAGAACTCACAACTCACAACTCTGAATTCTGATCTCAGAATCCACAACTCTGAATTCAGAATACAGGCTGCAGTTTACAACTCCGAACTCGGATCTCAGAACTAAGAGTTGAGAATTCATAACTCAGAACTCAGAATTCAGAAATGATGACTCAGAACTTGGAATTCAGAACTCAGAAATCACAACTCAGTATTCAGAACCCAGAATTCATAACCCAGAATTCTCACCTTCGAATTCTGAACTCAGAATTCAAACTCGAATATCAGAACTGGGAAATGAGTATTTGGACCTCAGAATACGGACTTCATAACTTAGAATTCAGAACAAAGAACTCAGACATCAGAACTCAAGACTCATAATAAAGAACTCAGTTCTCAGCACTCAGAATTCAGAACACACAATTCAGAACTCAAAACGCAGGAATCAGAACTGTAACTCAGAATTGTGAAATCAGAACTCAGAATTCAGAACGCAATTGAGAACTTTGAAGTCAGAACTCAGAATAAATTCCTCACAATACTAACTCAGAATCGGCGACTCAGAAATCAGAACTGAGATACAGATCTCAGAATTCAAAATTCAGAATTCAGAAGTCCGAATTCAGAACCGGAACACAGAATTCGGGACTCAGAACTCAAAATTCAGTACTCAGTACTCAGAACTCAGAAATCACCACTCTGAATTCTGGTCACAGAATTCACAACTCTGAAATCAGAATACAGACTGTAGAATTTAGACTCCGAACTCAGATCTAAGAGCTAAGAGTTGAGAATTCATAACTCAGTATTCAGAACTGGGAAATGAGAAATCAGAACTCAGATTTCACAGCTAAGAATTCAGAACTCAGTTATCAGAACTCAGAATTCAGAATTCAGAACTCAGAACGCAGAACACAAAATTCAGAACTCAGTAGTCAGAACTAGAAACTGTGAACTCAGAATTTGTAACTCAGAATTCTGAACGCAATTGAAAAATTTGAACTCAGAACTCAGAATACAGTACTCAAGATTCAGACCTCAAAATTCAGAACTCGGCACTCACAAAATGTAATTCACAACAAAATCTCAAATCTCAGAATTCAAAACTCAGAAAATAGAACTAACCACTCGGAATTCAAATTCAGATCTCAGAGTGTAGCACTTTGGATTGAGAACTCATTCCTCAGAACGCAGGACTCAGAACTCAGAATTCAGAAATTAGATTCATATCTCAGAACTCAGAACTCAGAATTCAGAACTCAGAGTTGAGAACTCAGCATGACAACTCAGTATTCAGATCTCGCAGTTCAGCACACAGAATTGACAACTTAGAAATCAGAACACACAATACAGTGATCAGTATTCAGAATTCAGCACGCAGAACTCAAACTCACAATTCAGAACTCAGCACTCAGAACTCAGAATGCAGACCTCAGGAACCAGAACTCAGAGTTTACAACCCTGAATTCAGAACTCTAATTTCAGAACTCAATTTCATAACTCAGAACACAAGACTCAGAAGTCAGAACTCAGAATTCAGAACTCAAAACTCAGAACTCAGAACTCGATATTTAGACTTCAAAATAGAGCACTCAGATATTCGGACTCCTAACTCAGACAAAGAAGTCAGAGTTGAAATTTCAGAACTCAGAAGTCACAATTCGCAACACAGAATTTGTGACTAGGAATTCATAAATGAGGCTCAGTTCTCAAAATTCACAAATCAGAATTCAGAAATCCAAATTCAGAACCCAGAACACAGAATTCGGAACTCAGAACTCAAAATTCAGTACTCAGAATTCAGAACTCACAACTCACAACTCTGAATTCTGATCTCAGAATCCACAACTCTGAATTCAGAATACAGGCTGCAGTTTACAACTACGAACTCAGATCTCAGAACTAAGAGTTGAGAATTCATAACTCAGAACTCAGAATTCAGAAATGATGACTCAGAACTTGGAATTCAGAACTCAGAAATCACAACTCAGTATTCAGAACCCAGAATTCATAACCCAGAATTCTCACCTTCGAATTCTGAACTCAGAATTCAAACTCGAATAGCAGAACTGGGAAATGAGTATTTGGAACTCAGAATACGGACTTCATAACTTACAATTCAGAACAAAGAACTCAGACATCAGAACTCAAGACTCATAACAAAGAACTCAGTTCTCAGCACTCAGAATTCAGAACACACAATTCAGAACTCAAAACGCAGGAATCAGAACTGTAACTCAGAATTGTGAAATCAGAACTCAGAATTCAGAACACAATTGAGAACTTTGAAGTCAGAACTCAGAATAAATTCCTCACAATACTAACTCAGAATCGGCGACTCAGAAATCAGAACTGAGATACAGATCTCAGAATTCAAAATTCAGAATTCAGAAGTCCGAATTCAGAACCGGAACACAGAATTCGGGACTCAGAACTCAAAATTCAGTACTCAGTACTCAGAACTCAGAAATCACCACTCTGAATTCTGGTCACAGAATTCACAACTCTGAAATCAGAATACAGACTGTAGAATTTAGACTCCGAACTCAGATCTAAGAGCTAAGAGTTGAGAATTCATAACTCAGTATTCAGAACTGGGAAATGAGAACTCAGAACTCAGATTTCACAGCTAAGAATTCAGAACTCAGTTATCAGAACTCAGAATTCAGAATTCAGAACTCAGAACTCAGAACACAAAATTCAGAACTCAGTAGTCAGAACTAGAAACTGTGAACTCAGAATTTGTAACTCAGAATTCTGAACGCAATTGAAAAATTTGAACTCAGAACTCAGAATACAGTACTCAAGATTCAGACCTCAAAATTCAGAACTCGGCACTCACAAAATGTAATTCACAACAAAATCTCAAATCTCAGAATTCAAAACTCAGAAAATAGAACTAACCACTCGGAATTCAAATTCAGATCTCAGAGTGTAGCACTTTGGATTGAGAACTCATTCCTCAGAACGCAGGACTCAGAACTCAGAATTCAGAAATTAGATTCATATCTCAGAACTCAGAACTCAGAATTCAGAACTCAGAGTTGAGAACTCAGCATGACAACTCAGTATTCAGATCTCGCAGTTCAGCACACAGAATTGACAACTTAGAAATCAGAACACACAATACAGTGATCAGTATTCAGAATTCAGCACGCAGAACTCAAACTCACAATTCAGAACTCAGCACTCAGAACTCAGAATGCAGACCTCAGGAACCAGAACTCAGAGTTTACAACCCTGAATTCAGAACTCTAATTTCAGAACTCAATTTCATAACTCAGAACACAAGACTCAGAAGTCAGAACTCAGAATTCAGAACTCAAAACTCAGAACTCAGAACTCGATATTTAGACTTCAAAATAGAGCACTCAGATATTCGGACTCCTAACTCAGACAAAGAAGTCAGAGTTGAAATTTCAGGACTCAGAAGTCACAATTCGCAACACAGAATTTGTGACTAGGAATTCATAAATGAGGCTCAGTTCTCAAAATTCACAAATCAGAATTCAGAAATCCAAATTCAGAACCCAGAACACAGAATTCGGAACTCAGAACTCAAAATTCAGTACTCAGAATTCAGAACTCACAACTCACAACTCTGAATTCTGATCTCAGAATCCACAACTCTGAATTCAGAATACAGGCTGCAGTTTACAACTCCGAACTCAGATCTCAGAACTAAGAGTTGAGAATTCATAACTCAGAACTCAGAATTCAGAAATGATGACTCAGAACTTGGAATTCAGAACTCAGAAATCACAACTCAGTATTCAGAACCCAGAATTCATAACCCAGAATTCTCACCTTCGAATTCTGAACTCAGAATTCAAACTCGAATATCAGAACTGGGAAATGAGTATTTGGAACTCAGAATACGGACTTCATAACTTACAATTCAGAACAAAGAACTCAGACATCAGAACTCAAGACTCATAACAAAGAACTCAGTTCTCAGCACTCAGAATTCAGAACACACAATTCAGAACTCAAAACGCAGGAATCAGAACTGTAACTCAGAATTGTGAAATCAGAACTCAGAATTCAGAACACAATTGAGAACTTTGAAGTCAGAACTCAGAATAAATTCCTCACAATACTAACTCAGAATCGGCGACTCAGAAATCAGAACTGAGATACAGATCTCAGAATTCAAAATTCAGAATTCAGAAGTCCGAATTCAGAACCGGAACACAGAATTCGGGACTCAGAACTCAAAATTCAGTACTCAGTACTCAGAACTCAGAAATCACCACTCTGAATTCTGGTCACAGAATTCACAACTCTGAAATCAGAATACAGACTGTAGAATTTAGACTCCGAACTCAGATCTAAGAGCTAAGAGTTGAGAATTCATAACTCAGTATTCAGAACTGGGAAATGAGAACTCAGAACTCAGATTTCACAGCTAAGAATTCAGAACTCAGTTATCAGAACTCAGAATTCAGAATTCAGAACTCAGAACGCAGAACACAAAATTCAGAACTCAGTAGTCAGAACTAGAAACTGTGAACTCAGAATTTGGAACTCAGAATTCTGAACGCAATTGAAAAATTTGAACTCAGAACTCAGAATACAGTACTCAAGATTCAGACCTCAAAATTCAGAACTCGGCACTCACAAAATGTAATTCACAACAAAATCTCAAATCTCAGAATTCAAAACTCAGAAAATAGAACTAACCACTCGGAATTCAAATTCAGATCTCAGAGTGTAGCACTTTGGATTGAGAACTCATTCCTCAGAACGCAGGACTCAGAACTCAGAATTCAGAAATTAGATTCATATCTCAGAACTCAGAACTCAGAATTCAGAACTCAGAGTTGAGAACTCAGCATGACAACTCAGTATTCAGATCTCGCAGTTCAGCACACAGAATTGACAACTTAGAAATCAGAACACACAATACAGTGATCAGTATTCAGAATTCAGCACGCAGAACTCAAACTCACAATTCAGAACTCAGCACTCAGAACTCAGAATGCAGACCTCAGGAACCAGAACTCAGAGTTTACAACCCTGAATTCAGAACTCTAATTTCAGAACTCAATTTCATAACTCAGAACACAAGACTCAGAAGTCAGAACTCAGAATTCAGAACTCAAAACTCAGAACTCAGAACTCGATATTTAGACTTCAAAATAGAGCACTCAGATATTCGGACTCCTAACTCAGACAAAGAAGTCAGAGTTGAAATTTCAGGACTCAGAAGTCACAATTCGCAACACAGAATTTGTGACTAGGAATTCATAAATGAGGCTCAGTTCTCAAAATTCACAAATCAGAATTCAGAAATCCAAATTCAGAACCCAGAACACAGAATTCGGAACTCAGAACTCAAAATTCAGTACTCAGAATTCAGAACTCACAACTCACAACTCTGAATTCTGATCTCAGAATCCACAACTCTGAATTCAGAATACAGGCTGCAGTTTACAACTCCGAACTCAGATCTCAGAACTAAGAGTTGAGAATTCATAACTCAGAACTCAGAATTCAGAAATGATGACTCAGAACTTGGAATTCAGAACTCAGAAATCACAACTCAGTATTCAGAACCCAGAATTCTCACCTTCGAATTCTGAACTCAGAATTCAAACTCGAATATCAGAACTGGGAAATGAGTATTTGGAACTCAGAATACGGACTTCATAACTTACAATTCAGAACAAAGAACTCAGACATCAGAAATCAAGACTCATAACAAAGAACTCAGTTCTCAGCACTCAGAATTCAGAACACACAATTCAGAACTCAAAACGCAAGAATCAGAACTGTAACTCAGAATTGTGAAATCAGAACTCAGAATTCAGAACACAATTGAGAACTTTGAAGTCAGAACTCAGAATAAATTCCTCACAATACTAACTCAGAATCGGCGACTCAGAAATCAGAACTGAGATACAGATCTCAGAATTCAAAATTCAGAATTCAGAAGTCCGAATTCAGAACCGGAACACAGAATTCGGGACTCAGAACTCAAAATTCAGTACTCAGTACTCAGAACTCAGAAATCACCACTCTGAATTCTGGTCACAGAATTCACAACTCTGAAATCAGAATACAGACTGTAGAATTTAGACTCCGAACTCAGATCTAAGAGCTAAGAGTTGAGAATTCATAACTCAGTATTCAGAACTGGGAAATGAGAACTCAGAACTCAGATTTCACAGCTAAGAATTCAGAACTCAGTTATCAGAACTCAGAATTCAGAATTCAGAACTCAGAATGCAGAACACAAAATTCAGAACTCAGTAGTCAGAACTAGAAACTGTGAACTCAGAATTTGGAACTCAGAATTCTGAACGCAATTGAAAAATTTGAACTCAGAACTCAGAATACAGTACTCAAGATTCAGACCTCAAAATTCAGAACTCGGCACTCACAAAATGTAATTCACAACAAAATCTCAAATCTCAGAATTCAAAACTCAGAAAATAGAACTAACCACTCGGAATTCAAATTCAGATCTCAGAGTGTAGCACTTTGGATTGAGAACTCATTCCTCAGAACGCAGGACTCAGAACTCAGAATTCAGAAATTAGATTCATATCTCAGAACTCAGAACTCAGAATTCAGAACTCAGAGTTGAGAACTCAGCATGACAACTCAGTATTCAGATCTCGCAGTTCAGCACACAGAATTGACAACTTAGAAATCAGAACACACAATACAGTGATCAGTATTCAGAATTCAGCACGCAGAACTCAAACTCACAATTCAGAACTCAGCACTCAGAACTCAGAATGCAGACCTCAGGAACCAGAACTCAGAGTTTACAACCCTGAATTCAGAACTCTAATTTCAGAACTCAATTTCATAACTCAGAACACAAGACTCAGAAGTCAGAACTCAGAATTCAGAACTCAAAACTCAGAACTCAGAACTCGATATTTAGACTTCAAAATAGAGCACTCAGATATTCGGACTCCTAACTCAGACAAAGAAGTCAGAGTTGAAATTTCAGGACTCAGAAGTCACAATTCGCAACACAGAATTTGTGACTAGGAATTCATAAATGAGGCTCAGTTCTCAAAATTCACAAATCAGAATTCAGAAATCCAAATTCAGAACCCAGAACACAGAATTCGGAACTCAGAACTCAAAATTCAGTACTCAGAATTCAGAACTCACAACTCACAACTCTGAATTCTGATCTCAGAATCCACAACTCTGAATTCAGAATACAGGCTGCAGTTTACAACTACGAACTCAGATCTCAGAACTAAGAGTTGAGAATTCATAACTCAGAACTCAGAATTCAGAAATGATGACTCAGAACTTGGAATTCAGAACTCAGAAATCACAACTCAGTATTCAGAACCCAGAATTCTCACCTTCGAATTCTGAACTCAGAATTCAAACTCGAATATCAGAACTGGGAAATGAGTATTTGGAACTCAGAATACGGACTTCATAACTTACAATTCAGAACAAAGAACTCAGACATCAGAAATCAAGACTCATAACAAAGAACTCAGTTCTCAGCACTCAGAATTCAGAACACACAATTCAGAACTCAAAACGCAAGAATCAGAACTGTAACTCAGAATTGTGAAATCAGAACTCAGAATTCAGAACACAATTGAGAACTTTGAAGTCAGAACTCAGAATAAATTCCTCACAATACTAACTCAGAATCGGCGACTCAGAAATCAGAACTGAGATACAGATCTCAGAATTCAAAATTCAGAATTCAGAAGTCCGAATTCAGAACCGGAACACAGAATTCGGGACTCAGAACTCAAAATTCAGTACTCAGTACTCAGAACTCAGAAATCACCACTCTGAATTCTGGTCACAGAATTCACAACTCTGAAATCAGAATACAGACTGTAGAATTTAGACTCCGAACTCAGATCTAAGAGCTAAGAGTTGAGAATTCATAACTCAGTATTCAGAACTGGGAAATGAGAACTCAGAACTCAGATTTCACAGCT
Organism: Ochotona princeps; assembly: GCF_030435755.1. Classification (NCBI taxonomy): domain Eukaryota; kingdom Metazoa; phylum Chordata; class Mammalia; order Lagomorpha; family Ochotonidae; genus Ochotona; species Ochotona princeps. Next base: position 33,958,564 of record NC_080866.1, on the reverse strand, counting down.
AAGAATTCAGAACTCAGTTATCAGAACTCAGAATTCAGAATTCAGAACTCAGAACTCAGAACACAAAATTCAGAACTCAGTAGTCAGAACTAGAAACTGTGAACTCAGAATTTGGAACTCAGAATTCTGAACGCAATTGAAAAATTTGAACTCAGAACTCAGAATACAGTACTCAAGATTCAGACCTCAAAATTCAGAACTCGGCACTCACAAAATGTAATTCACAACAAAATCTCAAATCTCAGAATTCAAAACTCAGAAAATAGAACTAACCACTCGGAATTCAAATTCAGATCTCAGAGTGTAGCACTTTGGATTGAGAACTCATTCCTCAGAACGCAGGACTCAGAACTCAGAATTCAGAAATTAGATTCATATCTCAGAACTCAGAACTCAGAATTCAGAACTCAGAGTTGAGAACTCAGCATGACAACTCAGTATTCAGATCTCGCAGTTCAGCACACAGAATTGACAACTTAGAAATCAGAACACACAATACAGTGATCAGTATTCAGAATTCAGCACGCAGAACTCAAACTCACAATTCAGAACTCAGCACTCAGAACTCAGAATGCAGACCTCAGGAACCAGAACTCAGAGTTTACAACCCTGAATTCAGAACTCTAATTTCAGAACTCAATTTCATAACTCAGAACACAAGACTCAGAAGTCAGAACTCAGAATTCAGAACTCAAAACTCAGAACTCAGAACTCGATATTTAGACTTCAAAATAGAGCACTCAGATATTCGGACTCCTAACTCAGACAAAGAAGTCAGAGTTGAAATTTCAGGACTCAGAAGTCACAATTCGCAACACAGAATTTGTGACTAGGAATTCATAAATGAGGCTCAGTTCTCAAAATTCACAAATCAGAATTCAGAAATCCAAATTCAGAACCCAGAACACAGAATTCGGAACTCAGAACTCAAAATTCAGTACTCAGAATTCAGAACTCACAACTCACAACTCTGAATTCTGATCTCAGAATCCACAACTCTGAATTCAGAATACAGGCTGCAGTTTACAACTCCGAACTCAGATCTCAGAACTAAGAGTTGAGAATTCATAACTCAGAACTCAGAATTCAGAAATGATGACTCAGAACTTGGAATTCAGAACTCAGAAATCACAACTCAGTATTCAGAACCCAGAATTCTCACCTTCGAATTCTGAACTCAGAATTCAAACTCGAATATCAGAACTGGGAAATGAGTATTTGGAACTCAGAATACGGACTTCATAACTTACAATTCAGAACAAAGAACTCAGACATCAGAACTCAAGACTCATAACAAAGAACTCAGTTCTCAGCACTCAGAATTCAGAACACACAATTCAGAACTCAAAACGCAAGAATCAGAACTGTAACTCAGAATTGTGAAATCAGAACTCAGAATTCAGAACACAATTGAGAACTTTGAAGTCAGAACTCAGAATAAATTCCTCACAATACTAACTCAGAATCGGCGACTCAGAAATCAGAACTGAGATACAGATCTCAGAATTCAAAATTCAGAATTCAGAAGTCCGAATTCAGAACCGGAACACAGAATTCGGGACTCAGAACTCAAAATTCAGTACTCAGTACTCAGAACTCAGAAATCACCACTCTGAATTCTGGTCACAGAATTCACAACTCTGAAATCAGAATACAGACTGTAGAATTTAGACTCCGAACTCAGATCTAAGAGCTAAGAGTTGAGAATTCATAACTCAGTATTCAGAACTGGGAAATGAGAACTCAGAACTCAGATTTCACAGCTAAGAATTCAGAACTCAGTTATCAGAACTCAGAATTCAGAATTCAGAACTCAGAACTCAGAACACAAAATTCAGAACTCAGTAGTCAGAACTAGAAACTGTGAACTCAGAATTTGGAACTCAGAATTCTGAACGCAATTGAAAAATTTGAACTCAGAACTCAGAATACAGTACTCAAGATTCAGACCTCAAAATTCAGAACTCGGCACTCACAAAATGTAATTCACAACAAAATCTCAAATCTCAGAATTCAAAACTCAGAAAATAGAACTAACCACTCGGAATTCAAATTCAGATCTCAGAGTGTAGCACTTTGGATTGAGAACTCATTCCTCAGAACGCAGGACTCAGAACTCAGAATTCAGAAATTAGATTCATATCTCAGAACTCAGAACTCAGAATTCAGAACTCAGAGTTGAGAACTCAGCATGACAACTCAGTATTCAGATCTCGCAGTTCAGCACACAGAATTGACAACTTAGAAATCAGAACACACAATACAGTGATCAGTATTCAGAATTCAGCACGCAGAACTCAAACTCACAATTCAGAACTCAGCACTCAGAACTCAGAATGCAGACCTCAGGAACCAGAACTCAGAGTTTACAACCCTGAATTCAGAACTCTAATTTCAGAACTCAATTTCATAACTCAGAACACAAGACTCAGAAGTCAGAACTCAGAATTCAGAACTCAAAACTCAGAACTCAGAACTCGATATTTAGACTTCAAAATAGAGCACTCAGATATTCGGACTCCTAACTCAGACAAAGAAGTCAGAGTTGAAATTTCAGGACTCAGAAGTCACAATTCGCAACACAGAATTTGTGACTAGGAATTCATAAATGAGGCTCAGTTCTCAAAATTCACAAATCAGAATTCAGAAATCCAAATTCAGAACCCAGAACACAGAATTCGGAACTCAGAACTCAAAATTCAGTACTCAGAATTCAGAACTCACAACTCACAACTCTGAATTCTGATCTCAGAATCCACAACTCTGAATTCAGAATACAGGCTGCAGTTTACAACTCCGAACTCAGATCTCAGAACTAAGAGTTGAGAATTCATAACTCAGAACTCAGAATTCAGAAATGATGACTCAGAACTTGGAATTCAGAACTCAGAAATCACAACTCAGTATTCAGAACCCAGAATTCTCACCTTCGAATTCTGAACTCAGAATTCAAACTCGAATATCAGAACTGGGAAATGAGTATTTGGAACTCAGAATACGGACTTCATAACTTACAATTCAGAACAAAGAACTCAGACATCAGAACTCAAGACTCATAATAAAGAACTCAGTTCTCAGCACTCAGAATTCAGAACACACAATTCAGAACTCAAAACGCAGAAATCAGAACTGTAACTCAGAATTGTGAAATCAGAACTCAGAATTCAGAACGCAATTGAGAACTTTGAAGTCAGAACTCAGAATAAATTCCTCACAATACTAGCTCAGAATCGGCAACTCAGAAATCAGAACTGAGATACAGATCTCAGAATTCAAAATTCAGAATTCAGGAGTCCGAATTCAGAACCGGAACACAGAATTCGGGACTCAGAACTCAAAATTCAGTACTCAGTACTCAGAACTCAGAAATCACCACTCTGAATTCTGGTCACAGAATTCACAACTCTGAAATCAGAATACAGACTGTAGAATTTAGACTCCGAACTCAGATCTAAGAGCTAAGAGTTGAGAATTCATAACTCAGTATTCAGAACTGGGAAATGAGAACTCAGAACTCAGATTTCACAGCTAAGAATTCAGAACTCAGTTATCAGAACTCAGAATTCAGAATTCAGAACTCAGAACGCAGAACACAAAATTCAGAACTCAGTAGTCAGAACTAGAAACTGTGAACTCAGAATTTGGAACTCAGAATTCTGAACGCAATTGAAAAATTTGAACTCAGAACTCAGAATACAGTACTCAAGATTCAGACCTCAAAATTCAGAACTCGGCACTCACAAAATGTAATTCACAACAAAATCTCAAATCTCAGAATTCAAAACTCAGAAAATAGAACTAACCACTCGGAATTCAAATTCAGATCTCAGAGTGTAGCACTTTGGATTGAGAACTCATTCCTCAGAACGCAGGACTCAGAACTCAGAATTCAGAAATTAGATTCATATCTCAGAACTCAGAACTCAGAATTCAGAACTCAGAGTTGAGAACTCAGCATGACAACTCAGTATTCAGATCTCGCAGTTCAGCACACAGAATTGACAACTTAGAAATCAGAACACACAATACAGTGATCAGTATTCAGAATTCAGCACGCAGAACTCAAACTCACAATTCAGAACTCAGCACTCAGAACTCAGAATGCAGACCTCAGGAACCAGAACTCAGAGTTTACAACCCTGAATTCAGAACTCTAATTTCAGAACTCAATTTCATAACTCAGAACACAAGACTCAGAAGTCAGAACTCAGAATTCAGAACTCAAAACTCAGAACTCAGAACTCGATATTTAGACTTCAAAATAGAGCACTCAGATATTCGGACTCCTAACTCAGACAAAGAAGTCAGAGTTGAAATTTCAGAACTCAGAAGTCACAATTCGCAACACAGAATTTGTGACTAGGAATTCATAAATGAGGCTCAGTTCTCAAAATTCACAAATCAGAATTCAGAAATCCAAATTCAGAACCCAGAACACAGAATTCGGAACTCAGAACTCAAAATTCAGTACTCAGAATTCAGAACTCACAACTCACAACTCTGAATTCTGATCTCAGAATCCACAACTCTGAATTCAGAATACAGGCTGCAGTTTACAACTACGAACTCAGATCTCAGAACTAAGAGTTGAGAATTCATAACTCAGAACTCAGAATTCAGAAATGATGACTCAGAACTTGGAATTCAGAACTCAGAAATCACAACTCAGTATTCAGAACCCAGAATTCATAACCCAGAATTCTCACCTTCGAATTCTGAACTCAGAATTCAAACTCGAATATCAGAACTGGGAAATGAGTATTTGGAACTCAGAATACGGACTTCATAACTTACAATTCAGAACAAAGAACTCAGACATCAGAACTCAAGACTCATAACAAAGAACTCAGTTCTCAGCACTCAGAATTCAGAACACACAATTCAGAACTCAAAACGCAGAAATCAGAACTGTAACTCAGAATTGTGAAATCAGAACTCAGAATTCAGAACGCAATTGAGAACTTTGAAGTCAGAACTCAGAATAAATTCCTCACAATACTAACTCAGAATCGGCGACTCAGAAATCAGAACTGAGATACAGATCTCAGAATTCAAAATTCAGAATTCAGGAGTCCGAATTCAGAACCGGAACACAGAATTCGGGACTCAGAACTCAAAATTCAGTACTCAGTACTCAGAACTCAGAAATCACCACTCTGAATTCTGGTCACAGAATTCACAACTCTGAAATCAGAATACAGACTGTAGAATTTAGACTCCGAACTCAGATCTAAGAGCTAAGAGTTGAGAATTCATAACTCAGTATTCAGAACTGGGAAATGAGAACTCAGAACTCAGATTTCACAGCTAAGAATTCAGAACTCAGTTATCAGAACTCAGAATTCAGAATTCAGAACTCAGAACTCAGAACACAAAATTCAGAACTCAGTAGTCAGAACTAGAAACTGTGAACTCAGAATTTGGAACTCAGAATTCTGAACGCAATTGAAAAATTTGAACTCAGAACTCAGAATACAGTACTCAAGATTCAGACCTCAAAATTCAGAACTCGGCACTCACAAAATGTAATTCACAACAAAATCTCAAATCTCAGAATTCAAAACTCAGAAAATAGAACTAACCACTCGGAATTCAAATTCAGATCTCAGAGTGTAGCACTTTGGATTGAGAACTCATTCCTCAGAACGCAGGACTCAGAACTCAGAATTCAGAAATTAGATTCATATCTCAGAACTCAGAACTCAGAATTCAGAACTCAGAGTTGAGAACTCAGCATGACAACTCAGTATTCAGATCTCGCAGTTCAGCACACAGAATTGACAACTTAGAAATCAGAACACACAATACAGTGATCAGTATTCAGAATTCAGCACGCAGAACTCAAACTCACAATTCAGAACTCAGCACTCAGAACTCAGAATGCAGACCTCAGGAACCAGAACTCAGAGTTTACAACCCTGAATTCAGAACTCTAATTTCAGAACTCAATTTCATAACTCAGAACACAAGACTCAGAAGTCAGAACTCAGAATTCAGAACTCAAAACTCAGAACTCAGAACTCGATATTTAGACTTCAAAATAGAGCACTCAGATATTCGGACTCCTAACTCAGACAAAGAAGTCAGAGTTGAAATTTCAGGACTCAGAAGTCACAATTCGCAACACAGAATTTGTGACTAGGAATTCATAAATGAGGCTCAGTTCTCAAAATTCACAAATCAGAATTCAGAAATCCAAATTCAGAACCCAGAACACAGAATTCGGAACTCAGAACTCAAAATTCAGTACTCAGAATTCAGAACTCACAACTCACAACTCTGAATTCTGATCTCAGAATCCACAACTCTGAATTCAGAATACAGGCTGCAGTTTACAACTCCGAACTCAGATCTCAGAACTAAGAGTTGAGAATTCATAACTCAGAACTCAGAATTCAGAAATGATGACTCAGAACTTGGAATTCAGAACTCAGAAATCACAACTCAGTATTCAGAACCCAGAATTCTCACCTTCGAATTCTGAACTCAGAATTCAAACTCGAATATCAGAACTGGGAAATGAGTATTTGGAACTCAGAATACGGACTTCATAACTTACAATTCAGAACAAAGAACTCAGACATCAGAACTCAAGACTCATAACAAAGAACTCAGTTCTCAGCACTCAGAATTCAGAACACACAATTCAGAACTCAAAACGCAGGAATCAGAACTGTAACTCAGAATTGTGAAATCAGAACTCAGAATTCAGAACGCAATTGAGAACTTTGAAGTCAGAACTCAGAATAAATTCCTCACAATACTAACTCAGAATCGGCAACTCAGAAATCAGAACTGAGATACAGATCTCAGAATTCAAAATTCAGAATTCAGGAGTCCGAATTCAGAACCGGAACACAGAATTCGGGACTCAGAACTCAAAATTCAGTACTCAGTACTCAGAACTCAGAAATCACCACTCTGAATTCTGGTCACAGAATTCACAACTCTGAAATCAGAATACAGACTGTAGAATTTAGACTCCGAACTCAGATCTAAGAGCTAAGAGTTGAGAATTCATAACTCAGTATTCAGAACTGGGAAATGAGAACTCAGAACTCAGATTTCACAGCTAAGAATTCAGAACTCAGTTATCAGAACTCAGAATTCAGAATTCAGAACTCAGAACGCAGAACACAAAATTCAGAACTCAGTAGTCAGAACTAGAAACTGTGAACTCAGAATTTGGAACTCAGAATTCTGAACGCAATTGAAAAATTTGAACTCAGAACTCAGAATACAGTACTCAAGATTCAGACCTCAAAATTCAGAACTCGGCACTCACAAAATGTAATTCACAACAAAATCTCAAATCTCAGAATTCAAAACTCAGAAAATAGAACTAACCACTCGGAATTCAAATTCAGATCTCAGAGTGTAGCACTTTGGATTGAGAACTCATTCCTCAGAACGCAGGACTCAGAACTCAGAATTCAGAAATTAGATTCATATCTCAGAACTCAGAACTCAGAATTCAGAACTCAGAGTTGAGAACTCAGCATGACAACTCAGTATTCAGATCTCGCAGTTCAGCACACAGAATTGACAACTTAGAAATCAGAACACACAATACAGTGATCAGTATTCAGAATTCAGCACGCAGAACTCAAACTCACAATTCAGAACTCAGCACTCAGAACTCAGAATGCAGACCTCAGGAACCAGAACTCAGAGTTTACAACCCTGAATTCAGAACTCTAATTTCAGAACTCAATTTCATAACTCAGAACACAAGACTCAGAAGTCAGAACTCAGAATTCAGAACTCAAAACTCAGAACTCAGAACTCGATATTTAGACTTCAAAATAGAGCACTCAGATATTCGGACTCCTAACTCAGACAAAGAAGTCAGAGTTGAAATTTCAGGACTCAGAAGTCACAATTCGCAACACAGAATTTGTGACTAGGAATTCATAAATGAGGCTCAGTTCTCAAAATTCACAAATCAGAATTCAGAAATCCAAATTCAGAACCCAGAACACAGAATTCGGAACTCAGAACTCAAAATTCAGTACTCAGAATTCAGAACTCACAACTCACAACTCTGAATTCTGATCTCAGAATCCACAACTCTGAATTCAGAATACAGGCTGCAGTTTACAACTCCGAACTCAGATCTCAGAACTAAGAGTTGAGAATTCATAACTCAGAACTCAGAATTCAGAAATGATGACTCAGAACTTGGAATTCAGAACTCAGAAATCACAACTCAGTATTCAGAACCCAGAATTCTCACCTTCGAATTCTGAACTCAGAATTCAAACTCGAATATCAGAACTGGGAAATGAGTATTTGGAACTCAGAATACGGACTTCATAACTTACAATTCAGAACAAAGAACTCAGACATCAGAACTCAAGACTCATAACAAAGAACTCAGTTCTCAGCACTCAGAATTCAGAACACACAATTCAGAACTCAAAACGCAGGAATCAGAACTGTAACTCAGAATTGTGAAATCAGAACTCAGAATTCAGAACACAATTGAGAACTTTGAAGTCAGAACTCAGAATAAATTCCTCACAATACTAAATCAGAATCGGCGACTCAGAAATCAGAACTGAGATACAGATCTCAGAATTCAAAATTCAGAATTCAGAAGTCCGAATTCAGAACCGGAACACAGAATTCGGGACTCAGAACTCAAAATTCAGTACTCAGTACTCAGAACTTAGAAATCACCACTCTGAATTCTGGTCACAGAATTCACAACTCTGAAATCAGAATACAGACTGTAGAATTTAGACTCCGAACTCAGATCTAAGAGCTAAGAGTTGAGAATTCATAACTCAGTATTCAGAACTGGGAAATGAGAACTCAGAACTCAGATTTCACAGCTAAGAATTCAGAACTCAGTTATCAGAACTCAGAATTCAGAATTCAGAACTCAGAACGCAGAACACAAAATTCAGAACTCAGTAGTCAGAACTAGAAACTGTGAACTCAGAATTTGTAACTCAGAATTCTGAACGCAATTGAAAAATTTGAACTCAGAACTCAGAATACAGTACTCAAGATTCAGACCTCAAAATTCAGAACTCGGCACTCACAAAATGTAATTCACAACAAAATCTCAAATCTCAGAATTCAAAACTCAGAAAATAGAACTAACCACTCGGAATTCAAATTCAGATCTCAGAGTGTAGCACTTTGGATTGAGAACTCATTCCTCAGAACGCAGGACTCAGAATTCAGAATTCAGAAATTAGATTCATATCTCAGAACTCAGAACTCAGAATTCAGAACTCAGAGTTGAGAACTCAGCATGACAACTCAGTATTCAGATCTCGCAGTTCAGCACACAGAATTGACAACTTAGAAATCAGAACACACAATACAGTGATCAGTATTCAGAATTCAGCACGCAGAACTCAAACTCACAATTCAGAACTCAGCACTCAGAACTCAGAATGCAGACCTCAGGAACCAGAACTCAGAGTTTACAACCCTGAATTCAGAACTCTAATTTCAGAACTCAATTTCATAACTCAGAACACAAGACTCAGAAGTCAGAACTCAGAATTCAGAACTCAAAACTCAGAACTCAGAACTCGATATTTAGACTTCAAAATAGAGCACTCAGATATTCGGACTCCTAACTCAGACAAAGAAGTCAGAGTTGAAATTTCAGGACTCAGAAGTCACAATTCGCAACACAGAATTTGTGACTAGGAATTCATAAATGAGGCTCAGTTCTCAAAATTCACAAATCAGAATTCAGAAATCCAAATTCAGAACCCAGAACACAGAATTCGGAACTCAGAACTCAAAATTCAGTACTCAGAATTCAGAACTCACAACTCACAACTCTGAATTCTGATCTCAGAATCCACAACTCTGAATTCAGAATACAGGCTGCAGTTTACAACTACGAACTCAGATCTCAGAACTAAGAGTTGAGAATTCATAACTCAGAACTCAGAATTCAGAAATGATGACTCAGAACTTGGAATTCAGAACTCAGAAATCACAACTCAGTATTCAGAACCCAGAATTCATAACCCAGAATTCTCACCTTCGAATTCTGAACTCAGAATTCAAACTCGAATATCAGAACTGGGAAATGAGTATTTGGAACTCAGAATACGGACTTCATAACTTACAATTCAGAACAAAGAACTCAGACATCAGAACTCAAGACTCATAACAAAGAACTCAGTTCTCAGCACTCAGAATTCAGAACACACAATTCAGAACTCAAAACGCAGGAATCAGAACTGTAACTCAGAATTGTGAAATCAGAACTCAGAATTCAGAACACAATTGAGAACTTTGAAGTCAGAACTCAGAATAAATTCCTCACAATACTAACTCAGAATCGGCGACTCAGAAATCAGAACTGAGATACAGATCTCAGAATTCAAAATTCAGAATTCAGAAGTCCGAATTCAGAACCGGAACACAGAATTCGGGACTCAGAACTCAAAATTCAGTACTCAGTACTCAGAACTCAGAAATCACCACTCTGAATTCTGGTCACAGAATTCACAACTCTGAAATCAGAATACAGACTGTAGAATTTAGACTCCGAACTCAGATCTAAGAGCTAAGAGTTGAGAATTCATAACTCAGTATTCAGAACTGGGAAATGAGAACTCAGAACTCAGATTTCACAGCTAAGAATTCAGAACTCAGTTATCAGAACTCAGAATTCAGAATTCAGAACTCAGAACGCAGAACACAAAATTCAGAACTCAGTAGTCAGAACTAGAATCTGTGAACTCAGAATTTGTAACTCAGAATTCTGAACGCAATTGAAAAATTTGAACTCAGAACTCAGAATACAGTACTCAAGATTCAGACCTCAAAATTCAGAACTCGGCACTCACAAAATGTAATTCACAACAAAATCTCAAATCTCAGAATTCAAAACTCAGAAAATAGAACTAACCACTCGGAATTCAAATTCAGATCTCAGAGTGTAGCACTTTGGATTGAGAACTCATTCCTCAGAACGCAGGACTCAGAACTCAGAATTCAGAAATTAGATTCAAATCTCAGAACTCAGAACTCAGAATTCAGAACTCAGAGTTGAGAACTCAGCATGACAACTCAGTATTCAGATCTCGCAGTTCAGCACACAGAATTGACAACTTAGAAATCAGAACACACAATACAGTGATCAGTATTCAGAATTCAGCACGCAGAACTCAAACTCACAATTCAGAACTCAGCACTCAGAACTCAGAATGCAGACCTCAGGAACCAGAACTCAGAGTTTACAACCCTGAATTCAGAACTCTAATTTCAGAACTCAATTTCATAACTCAGAACACAAGACTCAGAAGTCAGAACTCAGAATTCAGAACTCAAAACTCAGAACTCAGAACTCGATATTTAGACTTCAAAATAGAGCACTCAGATATTCGGACTCCTAACTCAGACAAAGAAGTCAGAGTTGAAATTTCAGGACTCAGAAGTCACAATTCGCAACACAGAATTTGTGACTAGGAATTCATAAATGAGGCTCAGTTCTCAAAATTCACAAATCAGAATTCAGAAATCCAAATTCAGAACCCAGAACACAGAATTCGGAACTCAGAACTCAAAATTCAGTACTCAGAATTCAGAACTCACAACTCACAACTCTGAATTCTGATCTCAGAATCCACAACTCTGAATTCAGAATACAGGCTGCAGTTTACAACTCCGAACTCAGATCTCAGAACTAAGAGTTGAGAATTCATAACTCAGAACTCAGAATTCAGAAATGATGACTCAGAACTTGGAATTCAGAACTCAGAAATCACAACTCAGTATTCAGAACCCAGAATTCATAACCCAGAATTCTCACCTTCGAATTCTGAACTCAGAATTCAAACTCGAATATCAGAACTGGGAAATGAGTATTTGGAACTCAGAATACGGACTTCATAACTTACAATTCAGAACAAAGAACTCAGACATCAGAACTCAAGACTCATAATAAAGAACTCAGTTCTCAGCACTCAGAATTCAGAACACACAATTCAGAACTCAAAACGCAGAAATCAGAACTGTAACTCAGAATTGTGAAATCAGAACTCAGAATTCAGAACGCAATTGAGAACTTTGAAGTCAGAACTCAGAATAAATTCCTCACAATACTAGCTCAGAATCGGCAACTCAGAAATCAGAACTGAGATACAGATCTCAGAATTCAAAATTCAGAATTCAGGAGTCCGAATTCAGAACCGGAACACAGAATTCGGGACTCAGAACTCAAAATTCAGTACTCAGTACTCAGAACTCAGAAATCACCACTCTGAATTCTGGTCACAGAATTCACAACTCTGAAATCAGAATACAGACTGTAGAATTTAGACTCCGAACTCAGATCTAAGAGCTAAGAGTTGAGAATTCATAACTCAGTATTCAGAACTGGGAAATGAGAACTCAGAACTCAGATTTCACAGCTAAGAATTCAGAACTCAGTTATCAGAACTCAGAATTCAGAATTCAGAACTCAGAACGCAGAACACAAAATTCAGAACTCAGTAGTCAGAACTAGAAACTGTGAACTCAGAATTTGGAACTCAGAATTCTGAACGCAATTGAAAAATTTGAACTCAGAACTCAGAATACAGTACTCAAGATTCAGACCTCAAAATTCAGAACTCGGCACTCACAAAATGTAATTCACAACAAAATCTCAAATCTCAGAATTCAAAACTCAGAAAATAGAACTAACCACTCGGAATTCAAATTCAGATCTCAGAGTGTAGCACTTTGGATTGAGAACTCATTCCTCAGAACGCAGGACTCAGAACTCAGAATTCAGAAATTAGATTCATATCTCAGAACTCAGAACTCAGAATTCAGAACTCAGAGTTGAGAACTCAGCATGACAACTCAGTATTCAGATCTCGCAGTTCAGCACACAGAATTGACAACTTAGAAATCAGAACACACAATACAGTGATCAGTATTCAGAATTCAGCACGCAGAACTCAAACTCACAATTCAGAACTCAGCACTCAGAACTCAGAATGCAGACCTCAGGAACCAGAACTCAGAGTTTACAACCCTGAATTCAGAACTCTAATTTCAGAACTCAATTTCATAACTCAGAACACAAGACTCAGAAGTCAGAACTCAGAATTCAGAACTCAAAACTCAGAACTCAGAACTCGATATTTAGACTTCAAAATAGAGCACTCAGATATTCGGACTCCTAACTCAGACAAAGAAGTCAGAGTTGAAATTTCAGAACTCAGAAGTCACAATTCGCAACACAGAATTTGTGACTAGGAATTCATAAATGAGGCTCAGTTCTCAAAATTCACAAATCAGAATTCAGAAATCCAAATTCAGAACCCAGAACACAGAATTCGGAACTCAGAACTCAAAATTCAGTACTCAGAATTCAGAACTCACAACTCACAACTCTGAATTCTGATCTCAGAATCCACAACTCTGAATTCAGAATACAGGCTGCAGTTTACAACTCCGAACTCAGATCTCAGAACTAAGAGTTGAGAATTCATAACTCAGAACTCAGAATTCAGAAATGATGACTCAGAACTTGGAATTCAGAACTCAGAAATCACAACTCAGTATTCAGAACCCAGAATTCATAACCCAGAATTCTCACCTTCGAATTCTGAACTCAGAATTCAAACTCGAATATCAGAACTGGGAAATGAGTATTTGGAACTCAGAATACGGACTTCATAACTTACAATTCAGAACAAAGAACTCAGACATCAGAACTCAAGACTCATAACAAAGAACTCAGTTCTCAGCACTCAGAATTCAGAACACACAATTCAGAACTCAAAACGCAGGAATCAGAACTGTAACTCAGAATTGTGAAATCAGAACTCAGAATTCAGAACGCAATTGAGAACTTTGAAGTCAGAACTCAGAATAAATTCCTCACAATACTAACTCAGAATCGGCGACTCAGAAATCAGAACTGAGATACAGATCTCAGAATTCAAAATTCAGAATTCAGAAGTCCGAATTCAGAACCGGAACACAGAATTCGGGACTCAGAACTCAAAATTCAGTACTCAGTACTCAGAACTCAGAAATCACCACTCTGAATTCTGGTCACAGAATTCACAACTCTGAAATCAGAATACAGACTGTAGAATTTAGACTCCGAACTCAGATCTAAGAGCTAAGAGTTGAGAATTCATAACTCAGTATTCAGAACTGGGAAATGAGAACTCAGAACTCAGATTTCACAGCTAAGAATTCAGAACTCAGTTATCAGAACTCAGAATTCAGAATTCAGAACTCAGAACGCAGAACACAAAATTCAGAACTCAGTAGTCAGAACTAGAAACTGTGAACTCAGAATTTGGAACTCAGAATTCTGAACGCAATTGAAAAATTTGAACTCAGAACTCAGAATACAGTACTCAAGATTCAGACCTCAAAATTCAGAACTCGGCACTCACAAAATGTAATTCACAACAAAATCTCAAATCTCAGAATTCAAAACTCAGAAAATAGAACTAACCACTCGGAATTCAAATTCAGATCTCAGAGTGTAGCACTTTGGATTGAGAACTCATTCCTCAGAACGCAGGACTCAGAACTCAGAATTCAGAAATTAGATTCATATCTCAGAACTCAGAACTCAGAATTCAGAACTCAGAGTTGAGAACTCAGCATGACAACTCAGTATTCAGATCTCGCAGTTCAGCACACAGAATTGACAACTTAGAAATCAGAACACACAATACAGTGATCAGTATTCAGAATTCAGCACGCAGAACTCAAACTCACAATTCAGAACTCAGCACTCAGAACTCAGAATGCAGACCTCAGGAACCAGAACTCAGAGTTTACAACCCTGAATTCAGAACTCTAATTTCAGAACTCAATTTCATAACTCAGAACACAAGACTCAGAAGTCAGAACTCAGAATTCAGAACTCAAAACTCAGAACTCAGAACTCGATATTTAGACTTCAAAATAGAGCACTCAGATATTCGGACTCCTAACTCAGACAAAGAAGTCAGAGTTGAAATTTCAGGACTCAGAAGTCACAATTCGCAACACAGAATTTGTGACTAGGAATTCATAAATGAGGCTCAGTTCTCAAAATTCACAAATCAGAATTCAGAAATCCAAATTCAGAACCCAGAACACAGAATTCGGAACTCAGAACTCAAAATTCAGTACTCAGAATTCAGAACTCACAACTCACAACTCTGAATTCTGATCTCAGAATCCACAACTCTGAATTCAGAATACAGGCTGCAGTTTACAACTCCGAACTCAGATCTCAGAACTAAGAGTTGAGAATTCATAACTCAGAACTCAGAATTCAAAAATGATGACTCAGAACTTGGAATTCAGAACTCAGAAATCACAACTCAGTATTCAGAACCCAGAATTCATAACCCAGAATTCTCACCTTCGAATTCTGAACTCAGAATTCAAACTCGAATATCAGAACTGGGAAATGAGTATTTGGAACTCAGAATACGGACTTCATAACTTACAATTCAGAACAAAGAACTCAGACATCAGAACTCAAGACTCATAACAAAGAACTCAGTTCTCAGCACTCAGAATTCAGAACACACAATTCAGAACTCAAAACGCAGGAATCAGAACTGTAACTCAGAATTGTGAAATCAGAACTCAGAATTCAGAACGCAATTGAGAACTTTGAAGTCAGAACTCAGAATAAATTCCTCACAATACTAGCTCAGAATCGGCGACTCAGAAATCAGAACTGAGATACAGATCTCAGAATTCAAAATTCAGAATTCAGGAGTCCGAATTCAGAACCGGAACACAGAATTCGGGACTCAGAACTCAAAATTCAGTACTCAGTACTCAGAACTCAGAAATCACCACTCTGAATTCTGGTCACAGAATTCACAACTCTGAAATCAGAATACAGACTGTAGAATTTAGACTCCGAACTCAGATCTAAGAGCTAAGAGTTGAGAATTCATAACTCAGTATTCAGAACTGGGAAATGAGAACTCAGAACTCAGATTTCACAGCTAAGAATTCAGAACTCAGTTATCAGAACTCAGAATTCAGAATTCAGAACTCAGAACGCAGAACACAAAATTCAGAACTCAGTAGTCAGAACTAGAAACTGTGAACTCAGAATTTGGAACTCAGAATTCTGAACGCAATTGAAAAATTTGAACTCAGAACTCAGAATACAGTACTCAAGATTCAGACCTCAAAATTCAGAACTCGGCACTCACAAAATGTAATTCACAACAAAATCTCAAATCTCAGAATTCAAAACTCAGAAAATAGAACTAACCACTCGGAATTCAAATTCAGATCTCAGAGTGTAGCACTTTGGATTGAGAACTCATTCCTCAGAACGCAGGACTCAGAACTCAGAATTCAGAAATTAGATTCATATCTCAGAACTCAGAACTCAGAATTCAGAACTCAGAGTTGAGAACTCAGCATGACAACTCAGTATTCAGATCTCGCAGTTCAGCACACAGAATTGACAACTTAGAAATCAGAACACACAATACAGTGATCAGTATTCAGAATTCAGCACGCAGAACTCAAACTCACAATTCAGAACTCAGCACTCAGAACTCAGAATGCAGACCTCAGGAACCAGAACTCAGAGTTTACAACCCTGAATTCAGAACTCTAATTTCAGAACTCAATTTCATAACTCAGAACACAAGACTCAGAAGTCAGAACTCAGAATTCAGAACTCAAAACTCAGAACTCAGAACTCGATATTTAGACTTCAAAATAGAGCACTCAGATATTCGGACTCCTAACTCAGACAAAGAAGTCAGAGTTGAAATTTCAGAACTCAGAAGTCACAATTCGCAACACAGAATTTGTGACTAGGAATTCATAAATGAGGCTCAGTTCTCAAAATTCACAAATCAGAATTCAGAAATCCAAATTCAGAACCCAGAACACAGAATTCGGAACTCAGAACTCAAAATTCAGTACTCAGAATTCAGAACTCACAACTCACAACTCTGAATTCTGATCTCAGAATCCACAACTCTGAATTCAGAATACAGGCTGCAGTTTACAACTCCGAACTCAGATCTCAGAACTAAGAGTTGAGAATTCATAACTCAGAACTCAGAATTCAGAAATGATGACTCAGAACTTGGAATTCAGAACTCAGAAATCACAACTCAGTATTCAGAACCCAGAATCCATAACCCAGAATTCTCACCTTCGAATTCTGAACTCAGAATTCAAACTCGAATATCAGAACTGGGAAATGAGTATTTGGAACTCAGAATACGGACTTCATAACTTACAATTCAGAACAAAGAACTCAGACATCAGAACTCAAGACTCATAACAAAGAACTCAGTTCTCAGCACTCAGAATTCAGAACACACAATTCAGAACTCAAAACGCAGAAATCAGAACTGTAACTCAGAATTGTGAAATCAGAACTCAGAATTCAGAACGCAATTGAGAACTTTGAAGTCAGAACTCAGAATAAATTCCTCACAATACTAGCTCAGAATCGGCGACTCAGAAATCAGAACTGAGATACAGATCTCAGAATTCAAAATTCAGAATTCAGGAGTCCGAATTCAGAACCGGAACACAGAATTCGGGACTCAGAACTCAAAATTCAGTACTCAGTACTCAGAACTCAGAAATCACCACTCTGAATTCTGGTCACAGAATTCACAACTCTGAAATCAGAATACAGACTGTAGAATTTAGACTCCGAACTCAGATCTAAGAGCTAAGAGTTGAGAATTCATAACTCAGTATTCAGAACTGGGAAATGAGAACTCAGAACTCAGATTTCACAGCTAAGAATTCAGAACTCAGTTATCAGAACTCAGAATTCAGAATTCAGAACTCAGAACGCAGAACACAAAATTCAGAACTCAGTAGTCAGAACTAGAAACTGTGAACTCAGAATTTGGAACTCAGAATTCTGAACGCAATTGAAAAATTTGAACTCAGAACTCAGAATACAGTACTCAAGATTCAGACCTCAAAATTCAGAACTCGGCACTCACAAAATGTAATTCACAACAAAATCTCAAATCTCAGAATTCAAAACTCAGAAAATAGAACTAACCACTCGGAATTCAAATTCAGATCTCAGAGTGTAGCACTTTGGATTGAGAACTCATTCCTCAGAACGCAGGACTCAGAACTCAGAATTCAGAAATTAGATTCATATCTCAGAACTCAGAACTCAGAATTCAGAACTCAGAGTTGAGAACTCAGCATGACAACTCAGTATTCAGATCTCGCAGTTCAGCACACAGAATTGACAACTTAGAAATCAGAACACACAATACAGTGATCAGTATTCAGAATTCAGCACGCAGAACTCAAACTCACAATTCAGAACTCAGCACTCAGAACTCAGAATGCAGACCTCAGGAACCAGAACTCAGAGTTTACAACCCTGAATTCAGAACTCTAATTTCAGAACTCAATTTCATAACTCAGAACACAAGACTCAGAAGTCAGAACTCAGAATTCAGAACTCAAAACTCAGAACTCAGAACTCGATATTTAGACTTCAAAATAGAGCACTCAGATATTCGGACTCCTAACTCAGACAAAGAAGTCAGAGTTGAAATTTCAGAACTCAGAAGTCACAATTCGCAACACAGAATTTGTGACTAGGAATTCATAAATGAGGCTCAGTTCTCAAAATTCACAAATCAGAATTCAGAAATCCAAATTCAGAACCCAGAACACAGAATTCGGAACTCAGAACTCAAAATTCAGTACTCAGAATTCAGAACTCACAACTCACAACTCTGAATTCTGATCTCAGAATCCACAACTCTGAATTCAGAATACAGGCTGCAGTTTACAACTCCGAACTCAGATCTCAGAACTAAGAGTTGAGAATTCATAACTCAGAACTCAGAATTCAGAAATAATGACTCAGAACTTGGAATTCAGAACTCAGAAATCACAACTCAGTATTCAGAACCCAGAATCCATAACCCAGAATTCTCACCTTCGAATTCTGAACTCAGAATTCAAACTCGAATATCAGAACTGGGAAATGAGTATTTGGAACTCAGAATACGGACTTCATAACTTAGAATTCAGAACAAAGAACTCAGACATCAGAACTCAAGACTCATAACAAAGAACTCAGTTCTCAGCACTCAGAATTCAGAACACACAATTCAGAACTCAAAACGCAGAAATCAGAACTGTAACTCAGAATTGTGAAATCAGAACTCAGAATTCAGAACGCAATTGAGAACTTTGAAGTCAGAACTCAGAATAAATTCCTCACAATACTAGCTCAGAATCGGCGACTCAGAAATCAGAACTGAGATACAGATCTCAGAATTCAAAATTCAGAATTCAGGAGTCCGAATTCAGAACCGGAACACAGAATTCGGGACTCAGAACTCAAAATTCAGTACTCAGTACTCAGAACTCAGAAATCACCACTCTGAATTCTGGTCACAGAATTCACAACTCTGAAATCAGAATACAGACTGTAGAATTTAGACTCCGAACTCAGATCTAAGAGCTAAGAGTTGAGAATTCATAACTCAGTATTCAGAACTGGGAAATGAGAACTCAGAACTCAGATTTCACAGCTAAGAATTCAGAACTCAGTTATCAGAACTCAGAATTCAGAATTCAGAACTCAGAACGCAGAACACAAAATTCAGAACTCAGTAGTCAGAACTAGAAACTGTGAACTCAGAATTTGGAACTCAGAATTCTGAACGCAATTGAAAAATTTGAACTCAGAACTCAGAATACAGTACTCAAGATTCAGACCTCAAAATTCAGAACTCGGCACTCACAAAATGTAATTCACAACAAAATCTCAAATCTCAGAATTCAAAACTCAGAAAATAGAACTAACCACTCGGAATTCAAATTCAGATCTCAGAGTGTAGCACTTTGGATTGAGAACTCATTCCTCAGAACGCAGGACTCAGAACTCAGAATTCAGAAATTAGATTCATATCTCAGAACTCAGAACTCAGAATTCAGAACTCAGAGTTGAGAACTCAGCATGACAACTCAGTATTCAGATCTCGCAGTTCAGCACACAGAATTGACAACTTAGAAATCAGAACACACAATACAGTGATCAGTATTCAGAATTCAGCACGCAGAACTCAAACTCACAATTCAGAACTCAGCACTCAGAACTCAGAATGCAGACCTCAGGAACCAGAACTCAGAGTTTACAACCCTGAATTCAGAACTCTAATTTCAGAACTCAATTTCATAACTCAGAACACAAGACTCAGAAGTCAGAACTCAGAATTCAGAACTCAAAACTCAGAACTCAGAACTCGATATTTAGACTTCAAAATAGAGCACTCAGATATTCGGACTCCTAACTCAGACAAAGAAGTCAGAGTTGAAATTTCAGAACTCAGAAGTCACAATTCGCAACACAGAATTTGTGACTAGGAATTCATAAATGAGGCTCAGTTCTCAAAATTCACAAATCAGAATTCAGAAATCCAAATTCAGAACCCAGAACACAGAATTCGGAACTCAGAACTCAAAATTCAGTACTCAGAATTCAGAACTCACAACTCACAACTCTGAATTCTGATCTCAGAATCCACAACTCTGAATTCAGAATACAGGCTGCAGTTTACAACTCCGAACTCAGATCTCAGAACTAAGAGTTGAGAATTCATAACTCAGAACTCAGAATTCAGAAATAATGACTCAGAACTTGGAATTCAGAACTCAGAAATCACAACTCAGTATTCAGAACCCAGAATCCATAACCCAGAATTCTCACCTTCGAATTCTGAACTCAGAATTCAAACTCGAATATCAGAACTGGGAAATGAGTATTTGGAACTCAGAATACGGACTTCATAACTTAGAATTCAGAACAAAGAACTCAGACATCAGAACTCAAGACTCATAACAAAGAACTCAGTTCTCAGCACTCAGAATTCAGAACACACAATTCAGAACTCAAAACGCAGAAATCAGAACTGTAACTCAGAATTGTGAAATCAGAACTCAGAATTCAGAACGCAATTGAGAACTTTGAAGTCAGAACTCAGAATAAATTCCTCACAATACTAGCTCAGAATCGGCGACTCAGAAATCAGAACTGAGATACAGATCTCAGAATTCAAAATTCAGAATTCAGGAGTCCGAATTCAGAACCGGAACACAGAATTCGGGACTCAGAACTCAAAATTCAGTACTCAGTACTCAGAACTCAGAAATCACCACTCTGAATTCTGGTCACAGAATTCACAACTCTGAAATCAGAATACAGACTGTAGAATTTAGACTCCGAACTCAGATCTAAGAGCTAAGAGTTGAGAATTCATAACTCAGTATTCAGAACTGGGAAATGAGAACTCAGAACTCAGATTTCACAGCTAAGAATTCAGAACTCAGTTATCAGAACTCAGAATTCAGAATTCAGAACTCAGAACGCAGAACACAAAATTCAGAACTCAGTAGTCAGAACTAGAAACTGTGAACTCAGAATTTGGAACTCAGAATTCTGAACGCAATTGAAAAATTTGAACTCAGAACTCAGAATACAGTACTCAAGATTCAGACCTCAAAATTCAGAACTCGGCACTCACAAAATGTAATTCACAACAAAATCTCAAATCTCAGAATTCAAAACTCAGAAAATAGAACTAACCACTCGGAATTCAAATTCAGATCTCAGAGTGTAGCACTTTGGATTGAGAACTCATTCCTCAGAACGCAGGACTCAGAACTCAGAATTCAGAAATTAGATTCATATCTCAGAACTCAGAACTCAGAATTCAGAACTCAGAGTTGAGAACTCAGCATGACAACTCAGTATTCAGATCTCGCAGTTCAGCACACAGAATTGACAACTTAGAAATCAGAACACACAATACAGTGATCAGTATTCAGAATTCAGCACGCAGAACTCAAACTCACAATTCAGAACTCAGCACTCAGAACTCAGAATGCAGACCTCAGGAACCAGAACTCAGAGTTTACAACCCTGAATTCAGAACTCTAATTTCAGAACTCAATTTCATAACTCAGAACACAAGACTCAGAAGTCAGAACTCAGAATTCAGAACTCAAAACTCAGAACTCAGAACTCGATATTTAGACTTCAAAATAGAGCACTCAGATATTCGGACTCCTAACTCAGACAAAGAAGTCAGAGTTGAAATTTCAGAACTCAGAAGTCACAATTCGCAACACAGAATTTGTGACTAGGAATTCATAAATGAGGCTCAGTTCTCAAAATTCACAAATCAGAATTCAGAAATCCAAATTCAGAACCCAGAACACAGAATTCGGAACTCAGAACTCAAAATTCAGTACTCAGAATTCAGAACTCACAACTCACAACTCTGAATTCTGATCTCAGAATCCACAACTCTGAATTCAGAATACAGGCTGCAGTTTACAACTCCGAACTCAGATCTCAGAACTAAGAGTTGAGAATTCATAACTCAGAACTCAGAATTCAGAAATAATGACTCAGAACTTGGAATTCAGAACTCAGAAATCACAACTCAGTATTCAGAACCCAGAATCCATAACCCAGAATTCTCACCTTCGAATTCTGAACTCAGAATTCAAACTCGAATATCAGAACTGGGAAATGAGTATTTGGAACTCAGAATACGGACTTCATAACTTAGAATTCAGAACAAAGAACTCAGACATCAGAACTCAAGACTCATAACAAAGAACTCAGTTCTCAGCACTCAGAATTCAGAACACACAATTCAGAACTCAAAACGCAGAAATCAGAACTGTAACTCAGAATTGTGAAATCAGAACTCAGAATTCAGAACGCAATTGAGAACTTTGAAGTCAGAACTCAGAATAAATTCCTCACAATACTAGCTCAGAATCGGCGACTCAGAAATCAGAACTGAGATACAGATCTCAGAATTCAAAATTCAGAATTCAGGAGTCCGAATTCAGAACCGGAACACAGAATTCGGGACTCAGAACTCAAAATTCAGTACTCAGTACTCAGAACTCAGAAATCACCACTCTGAATTCTGGTCACAGAATTCACAACTCTGAAATCAGAATACAGACTGTAGAATTTAGACTCCGAACTCAGATCTAAGAGCTAAGAGTTGAGAATTCATAACTCAGTATTCAGAACTGGGAAATGAGAACTCAGAACTCAGATTTCACAGCTAAGAATTCAGAACTCAGTTATCAGAACTCAGAATTCAGAATTCAGAACTCAGAACGCAGAACACAAAATTCAGAACTCAGTAGTCAGAACTAGAAACTGTGAACTCAGAATTTGGAACTCAGAATTCTGAACGCAATTGAAAAATTTGAACTCAGAACTCAGAATACAGTACTCAAGATTCAGACCTCAAAATTCAGAACTCGGCACTCACAAAATGTAATTCACAACAAAATCTCAAATCTCAGAATTCAAAACTCAGAAAATAGAACTAACCACTCGGAATTCAAATTCAGATCTCAGAGTGTAGCACTTTGGATTGAGAACTCATTCCTCAGAACGCAGGACTCAGAACTCAGAATTCAGAAATTAGATTCATATCTCAGAACTCAGAACTCAGAATTCAGAACTCAGAGTTGAGAACTCAGCATGACAACTCAGTATTCAGATCTCGCAGTTCAGCACACAGAATTGACAACTTAGAAATCAGAACACACAATACAGTGATCAGTATTCAGAATTCAGCACGCAGAACTCAAACTCACAATTCAGAACTCAGCACTCAGAACTCAGAATGCAGACCTCAGGAACCAGAACTCAGAGTTTACAACCCTGAATTCAGAACTCTAATTTCAGAACTCAATTTCATAACTCAGAACACAAGACTCAGAAGTCAGAACTCAGAATTCAGAACTCAAAACTCAGAACTCAGAACTCGATATTTAGACTTCAAAATAGAGCACTCAGATATTCGGACTCCTAACTCAGACAAAGAAGTCAGAGTTGAAATTTCAGAACTCAGAAGTCACAATTCGCAACACAGAATTTGTGACTAGGAATTCATAAATGAGGCTCAGTTCTCAAAATTCACAAATCAGAATTCAGAAATCCAAATTCAGAACCCAGAACACAGAATTCGGAACTCAGAACTCAAAATTCAGTACTCAGAATTCAGAACTCACAACTCACAACTCTGAATTCTGATCTCAGAATCCACAACTCTGAATTCAGAATACAGGCTGCAGTTTACAACTCCGAACTCAGATCTCAGAACTAAGAGTTGAGAATTCATAACTCAGAACTCAGAATTCAGAAATAATGACTCAGAACTTGGAATTCAGAACTCAGAAATCACAACTCAGTATTCAGAACCCAGAATCCATAACCCAGAATTCTCACCTTCGAATTCTGAACTCAGAATTCAAACTCGAATATCAGAACTGGGAAATGAGTATTTGGAACTCAGAATACGAACTTCATAACTTAGAATTCAGAACAAAGAACTCAGACATCAGAACTCAAGACTCATAACAAAGAACTCAGTTCTCAGCACTCAGAATTCAGAACACACAATTCAGAACTCAAAACGCAGAAATCAGAACTGTAACTCAGAATTGTGAAATCAGAACTCAGAATTCAGAACGCAATTGAGAACTTTGAAGTCAGAACTCAGAATAAATTCCTCACAATACTAGCTCAGAATCGGCGACTCAGAAATCAGAACTGAGATACAGATCTCAGAATTCAAAATTCAGAATTCAGGAGTCCGAATTCAGAACCGGAACACAGAATTCGGGACTCAGAACTCAAAATTCAGTACTCAGTACTCAGAACTCAGAAATCACCACTCTGAATTCTGGTCACAGAATTCACAACTCTGAAATCAGAATACAGACTGTAGAATTTAGACTCCGAACTCAGATCTAAGAGCTAAGAGTTGAGAATTCATAACTCAGTATTCAGAACTGGGAAATGAGAACTCAGAACTCAGATTTCACAGCTAAGAATTCAGAACTCAGTTATCAGAACTCAGAATTCAGAATTCAGAACTCAGAACGCAGAACACAAAATTCAGAACTCAGTAGTCAGAACTAGAAACTGTGAACTCAGAATTTGGAACTCAGAATTCTGAACGCAATTGAAAAATTTGAACTCAGAACTCAGAATACAGTACTCAAGATTCAGACCTCAAAATTCAGAACTCGGCACTCACAAAATGTAATTCACAACAAAATCTCAAATCTCAGAATTCAAAACTCAGAAAATAGAACTAACCACTCGGAATTCAAATTCAGATCTCAGAGTGTAGCACTTTGGATTGAGAACTCATTCCTCAGAACGCAGGACTCAGAACTCAGAATTCAGAAATTAGATTCATATCTCAGAACTCAGAACTCAGAATTCAGAACTCAGAGTTGAGAACTCAGCATGACAACTCAGTATTCAGATCTCGCAGTTCAGCACACAGAATTGACAACTTAGAAATCAGAACACACAATACAGTGATCAGTATTCAGAATTCAGCACGCAGAACTCAAACTCACAATTCAGAACTCAGCACTCAGAACTCAGAATGCAGACCTCAGGAACCAGAACTCAGAGTTTACAACCCTGAATTCAGAACTCTAATTTCAGAACTCAATTTCATAACTCAGAACACAAGACTCAGAAGTCAGAACTCAGAATTCAGAACTCAAAACTCAGAACTCAGAACTCGATATTTAGACTTCAAAATAGAGCACTCAGATATTCGGACTCCTAACTCAGACAAAGAAGTCAGAGTTGAAATTTCAGAACTCAGAAGTCACAATTCGCAACACAGAATTTGTGACTAGGAATTCATAAATGAGGCTCAGTTCTCAAAATTCACAAATCAGAATTCAGAAATCCAAATTCAGAACCCAGAACACAGAATTCGGAACTCAGAACTCAAAATTCAGTACTCAGAATTCAGAACTCACAACTCACAACTCTGAATTCTGATCTCAGAATCCACAACTCTGAATTCAGAATACAGGCTGCAGTTTACAACTCCGAACTCAGATCTCAGAACTAAGAGTTGAGAATTCATAACTCAGAACTCAGAATTCAGAAATAATGACTCAGAACTTGGAATTCAGAACTCAGAAATCACAACTCAGTATTCAGAACCCAGAATCCATAACCCAGAATTCTCACCTTCGAATTCTGAACTCAGAATTCAAACTCGAATATCAGAACTGGGAAATGAGTATTTGGAACTCAGAATACGGACTTCATAACTTAGAATTCAGAACAAAGAACTCAGACATCAGAACTCAAGACTCATAACAAAGAACTCAGTTCTCAGCACTCAGAATTCAGAACACACAATTCAGAACTCAAAACGCAGAAATCAGAACTGTAACTCAGAATTGTGAAATCAGAACTCAGAATTCAGAACGCAATTGAGAACTTTGAAGTCAGAACTCAGAATAAATTCCTCACAATACTAGCTCAGAATCGGCGACTCAGAAATCAGAACTGAGATACAGATCTCAGAATTCAAAATTCAGAATTCAGGAGTCCGAATTCAGAACCGGAACACAGAATTCGGGACTCAGAACTCAAAATTCAGTACTCAGTACTCAGAACTCAGAAATCACCACTCTGAATTCTGGTCACAGAATTCACAACTCTGAAATCAGAATACAGACTGTAGAATTTAGACTCCGAACTCAGATCTAAGAGCTAAGAGTTGAGAATTCATAACTCAGTATTCAGAACTGGGAAATGAGAACTCAGAACTCAGATTTCACAGCTAAGAATTCAGAACTCAGTTATCAGAACTCAGAATTCAGAATTCAGAACTCAGAACGCAGAACACAAAATTCAGAACTCAGTAGTCAGAACTAGAAACTGTGAACTCAGAATTTGGAACTCAGAATTCTGAACGCAATTGAAAAATTTGAACTCAGAACTCAGAATACAGTACTCAAGATTCAGACCTCAAAATTCAGAACTCGGCACTCACAAAATGTAATTCACAACAAAATCTCAAATCTCAGAATTCAAAACTCAGAAAATAGAACTAACCACTCGGAATTCAAATTCAGATCTCAGAGTGTAGCACTTTGGATTGAGAACTCATTCCTCAGAACGCAGGACTCAGAACTCAGAATTCAGAAATTAGATTCATATCTCAGAACTCAGAACTCAGAATTCAGAACTCAGAGTTGAGAACTCAGCATGACAACTCAGTATTCAGATCTCGCAGTTCAGCACACAGAATTGACAACTTAGAAATCAGAACACACAATACAGTGATCAGTATTCAGAATTCAGCACGCAGAACTCAAACTCACAATTCAGAACTCAGCACTCAGAACTCAGAATGCAGACCTCAGGAACCAGAACTCAGAGTTTACAACCCTGAATTCAGAACTCTAATTTCAGAACTCAATTTCATAACTCAGAACACAAGACTCAGAAGTCAGAACTCAGAATTCAGAACTCAAAACTCAGAACTCAGAACTCGATATTTAGACTTCAAAATAGAGCACTCAGATATTCGGACTCCTAACTCAGACAAAGAAGTCAGAGTTGAAATTTCAGAACTCAGAAGTCACAATTCGCAACACAGAATTTGTGACTAGGAATTCATAAATGAGGCTCAGTTCTCAAAATTCACAAATCAGAATTCAGAAATCCAAATTCAGAACCCAGAACACAGAATTCGGAACTCAGAACTCAAAATTCAGTACTCAGAATTCAGAACTCACAACTCACAACTCTGAATTCTGATCTCAGAATCCACAACTCTGAATTCAGAATACAGGCTGCAGTTTACAACTCCGAACTCAGATCTCAGAACTAAGAGTTGAGAATTCATAACTCAGAACTCAGAATTCAGAAATAATGACTCAGAACTTGGAATTCAGAACTCAGAAATCACAACTCAGTATTCAGAACCCAGAATCCATAACCCAGAATTCTCACCTTCGAATTCTGAACTCAGAATTCAAACTCGAATATCAGAACTGGGAAATGAGTATTTGGAACTCAGAATACGGACTTCATAACTTAGAATTCAGAACAAAGAACTCAGACATCAGAACTCAAGACTCATAACAAAGAACTCAGTTCTCAGCACTCAGAATTCAGAACACACAATTCAGAACTCAAAACGCAGAAATCAGAACTGTAACTCAGAATTGTGAAATCAGAACTCAGAATTCAGAACGCAATTGAGAACTTTGAAGTCAGAACTCAGAATAAATTCCTCACAATACTAGCTCAGAATCGGCGACTCAGAAATCAGAACTGAGATACAGATCTCAGAATTCAAAATTCAGAATTCAGGAGTCCGAATTCAGAACCGGAACACAGAATTCGGGACTCAGAACTCAAAATTCAGTACTCAGTACTCAGAACTCAGAAATCACCACTCTGAATTCTGGTCACAGAATTCACAACTCTGAAATCAGAATACAGACTGTAGAATTTAGACTCCGAACTCAGATCTAAGAGCTAAGAGTTGAGAATTCATAACTCAGTATTCAGAACTGGGAAATGAGAACTCAGAACTCAGATTTCACAGCTAAGAATTCAGAACTCAGTTATCAGAACTCAGAATTCAGAATTCAGAACTCAGAACGCAGAACACAAAATTCAGAACTCAGTAGTCAGAACTAGAAACTGTGAACTCAGAATTTGGAACTCAGAATTCTGAACGCAATTGAAAAATTTGAACTCAGAACTCAGAATACAGTACTCAAGATTCAGACCTCAAAATTCAGAACTCGGCACTCACAAAATGTAATTCACAACAAAATCTCAAATCTCAGAATTCAAAACTCAGAAAATAGAACTAACCACTCGGAATTCAAATTCAGATCTCAGAGTGTAGCACTTTGGATTGAGAACTCATTCCTCAGAACGCAGGACTCAGAACTCAGAATTCAGAAATTAGATTCATATCTCAGAACTCAGAACTCAGAATTCAGAACTCAGAGTTGAGAACTCAGCATGACAACTCAGTATTCAGATCTCGCAGTTCAGCACACAGAATTGACAACTTAGAAATCAGAACACACAATACAGTGATCAGTATTCAGAATTCAGCACGCAGAACTCAAACTCACAATTCAGAACTCAGCACTCAGAACTCAGAATGCAGACCTCAGGAACCAGAACTCAGAGTTTACAACCCTGAATTCAGAACTCTAATTTCAGAACTCAATTTCATAACTCAGAACACAAGACTCAGAAGTCAGAACTCAGAATTCAGAACTCAAAACTCAGAACTCAGAACTCGATATTTAGACTTCAAAATAGAGCACTCAGATATTCGGACTCCTAACTCAGACAAAGAAGTCAGAGTTGAAATTTCAGAACTCAGAAGTCACAATTCGCAACACAGAATTTGTGACTAGGAATTCATAAATGAGGCTCAGTTCTCAAAATTCACAAATCAGAATTCAGAAATCCAAATTCAGAACCCAGAACACAGAATTCGGAACTCAGAACTCAAAATTCAGTACTCAGAATTCAGAACTCACAACTCACAACTCTGAATTCTGATCTCAGAATCCACAACTCTGAATTCAGAATACAGGCTGCAGTTTACAACTCCGAACTCAGATCTCAGAACTAAGAGTTGAGAATTCATAACTCAGAACTCAGAATTCAGAAATAATGACTCAGAACTTGGAATTCAGAACTCAGAAATCACAACTCAGTATTCAGAACCCAGAATCCATAACCCAGAATTCTCACCTTCGAATTCTGAACTCAGAATTCAAACTCGAATATCAGAACTGGGAAATGAGTATTTGGAACTCAGAATACGGACTTCATAACTTAGAATTCAGAACAAAGAACTCAGACATCAGAACTCAAGACTCATAACAAAGAACTCAGTTCTCAGCACTCAGAATTCAGAACACACAATTCAGAACTCAAAACGCAGAAATCAGAACTGTAACTCAGAATTGTGAAATCAGAACTCAGAATTCAGAACGCAATTGAGAACTTTGAAGTCAGAACTCAGAATAAATTCCTCACAATACTAGCTCAGAATCGGCGACTCAGAAATCAGAACTGAGATACAGATCTCAGAATTCAAAATTCAGAATTCAGGAGTCCGAATTCAGAACCGGAACACAGAATTCGGGACTCAGAACTCAAAATTCAGTACTCAGTACTCAGAACTCAGAAATCACCACTCTGAATTCTGGTCACAGAATTCACAACTCTGAAATCAGAATACAGACTGTAGAATTTAGACTCCGAACTCAGATCTAAGAGCTAAGAGTTGAGAATTCATAACTCAGTATTCAGAACTGGGAAATGAGAACTCAGAACTCAGATTTCACAGCTAAGAATTCAGAACTCAGTTATCAGAACTCAGAATTCAGAATTCAGAACTCAGAACGCAGAACACAAAATTCAGAACTCAGTAGTCAGAACTAGAAACTGTGAACTCAGAATTTGTAACTCAGAATTCTGAACGCAATTGAAAAATTTGAACTCAGAACTCAGAATACAGTACTCAAGATTCAGACCTCAAAATTCAGAACTCGGCACTCACAAAATGTAATTCACAACAAAATCTCAAATCTCAGAATTCAAAACTCAGAAAATAGAACTAACCACTCGGAATTCAAATTCAGATCTCAGAGTGTAGCACTTTGGATTGAGAACTCATTCCTCAGAACGCAGGACTCAGAACTCAGAATTCAGAAATTAGATTCATATCTCAGAACTCAGAACTCAGAATTCAGAACTCAGAGTTGAGAACTCAGCATGACAACTCAGTATTCAGATCTCGCAGTTCAGCACACAGAATTGACAACTTAGAAATCAGAACACACAATACAGTGATCAGTATTCAGAATTCAGCACGCAGAACTCAAACTCACAATTCAGAACTCAGCACTCAGAACTCAGAATGCAGACCTCAGGAACCAGAACTCAGAGTTTACAACCCTGAATTCAGAACTCTAATTTCAGAACTCAATTTCATAACTCAGAACACAAGACTCAGAAGTCAGAACTCAGAATTCAGAACTCAAAACTCAGAACTCAGAACTCGATATTTAGACTTCAAAATAGAGCACTCAGATATTCGGACTCCTAACTCAGACAAAGAAGTCAGAGTTGAAATTTCAGAACTCAGAAGTCACAATTCGCAACACAGAATTTGTGACTAGGAATTCATAAATGAGGCTCAGTTCTCAAAATTCACAAATCAGAATTCAGAAATCCAAATTCAGAACCCAGAACACAGAATTCGGAACTCAGAACTCAAAATTCAGTACTCAGAATTCAGAACTCACAACTCACAACTCTGAATTCTGATCTCAGAATCCACAACTCTGAATTCAGAATACAGGCTGCAGTTTACAACTCCGAACTCAGATCTCAGAACTAAGAGTTGAGAATTCATAACTCAGAACTCAGAATTCAGAAATGATGACTCAGAACTTGGAATTCAGAACTCAGAAATCACAACTCAGTATTCAGAACCCAGAATCCATAACCCAGAATTCTCACCTTCGAATTCTGAACTCAGAATTCAAACTCGAATATCAGAACTGGGAAATGAGTATTTGGAACTCAGAATACGGACTTCATAACTTACAATTCAGAACAAAGAACTCAGACATCAGAACTCAAGACTCATAACAAAGAACTCAGTTCTCAGCACTCAGAATTCAGAACACACAATTCAGAACTCAAAACGCAGAAATCAGAACTGTAACTCAGAATTGTGAAATCAGAACTCAGAATTCAGAACGCAATTGAGAACTTTGAAGTCAGAACTCAGAATAAATTCCTCACAATACTAGCTCAGAATCGGCGACTCAGAAATCAGAACTGAGATACAGATCTCAGAATTCAAAATTCAGAATTCAGGAGTCCGAATTCAGAACCGGAACACAGAATTCGGGACTCAGAACTCAAAATTCAGTACTCAGTACTCAGAACTCAGAAATCACCACTCTGAATTCTGGTCACAGAATTCACAACTCTGAAATCAGAATACAGACTGTAGAATTTAGACTCCGAACTCAGATCTAAGAGCTAAGAGTTGAGAATTCATAACTCAGTATTCAGAACTGGGAAATGAGAACTCAGAACTCAGATTTCACAGCTAAGAATTCAGAACTCAGTTATCAGAACTCAGAATTCAGAATTCAGAACTCAGAACGCAGAACACAAAATTCAGAACTCAGTAGTCAGAACTAGAAACTGTGAACTCAGAATTTGTAACTCAGAATTCTGAACGCAATTGAAAAATTTGAACTCAGAACTCAGAATACAGTACTCAAGATTCAGACCTCAAAATTCAGAACTCGGCACTCACAAAATGTAATTCACAACAAAATCTCAAATCTCAGAATTCAAAACTCAGAAAATAGAACTAACCACTCGGAATTCAAATTCAGATCTCAGAGTGTAGCACTTTGGATTGAGAACTCATTCCTCAGAACGCAGGACTCAGAACTCAGAATTCAGAAATTAGATTCATATCTCAGAACTCAGAACTCAGAATTCAGAACTCAGAGTTGAGAACTCAGCATGACAACTCAGTATTCAGATCTCGCAGTTCAGCACACAGAATTGACAACTTAGAAATCAGAACACACAATACAGTGATCAGTATTCAGAATTCAGCACGCAGAACTCAAACTCACAATTCAGAACTCAGCACTCAGAACTCAGAATGCAGACCTCAGGAACCAGAACTCAGAGTTTACAACCCTGAATTCAGAACTCTAATTTCAGAACTCAATTTCATAACTCAGAACACAAGACTCAGAAGTCAGAACTCAGAATTCAGAACTCAAAACTCAGAACTCAGAACTCGATATTTAGACTTCAAAATAGAGCACTCAGATATTCGGACTCCTAACTCAGACAAAGAAGTCAGAGTTGAAATTTCAGAACTCAGAAGTCACAATTCGCAACACAGAATTTGTGACTAGGAATTCATAAATGAGGCTCAGTTCTCAAAATTCACAAATCAGAATTCAGAAATCCAAATTCAGAACCCAGAACACAGAATTCGGAACTCAGAACTCAAAATTCAGTACTCAGAATTCAGAACTCACAACTCACAACTCTGAATTCTGATCTCAGAATCCACAACTCTGAATTCAGAATACAGGCTGCAGTTTACAACTCCGAACTCAGATCTCAGAACTAAGAGTTGAGAATTCATAACTCAGAACTCAGAATTCAGAAATGATGACTCAGAACTTGGAATTCAGAACTCAGAAATCACAACTCAGTATTCAGAACCCAGAATTCATAACCCAGAATTCTCACCTTCGAATTCTGAACTCAGAATTCAAACTCGAATAGCAGAACTGGGAAATGAGTATTTGGAACTCAGAATACGGACTTCATAACTTACAATTCAGAACAAAGAACTCAGACATCAGAACTCAAGACTCATAACAAAGAACTCAGTTCTCAGCACTCAGAATTCAGAACACACAATTCAGAACTCAAAACGCAGAAATCAGAACTGTAACTCAGAATTGTGAAATCAGAACTCAGAATTCAGAACGCAATTGAGAACTTTGAAGTCAGAACTCAGAATAAATTCCTCACAATACTAGCTCAGAATCGGCGACTCAGAAATCAGAACTGAGATACAGATCTCAGAATTCAAAATTCAGAATTCAGGAGTCCGAATTCAGAACCGGAACACAGAATTCGGGACTCAGAACTCAAAATTCAGTACTCAGTACTCAGAACTCAGAAATCACCACTCTGAATTCTGGTCACAGAATTCACAACTCTGAAATCAGAATACAGACTGTAGAATTTAGACTCCGAACTCAGATCTAAGAGCTAAGAGTTGAGAATTCATAACTCAGTATTCAGAACTGGGAAATGAGAACTCAGAACTCAGATTTCACAGCTAAGAATTCAGAACTCAGTTATCAGAACTCAGAATTCAGAATTCAGAACTCAGAACGCAGAACACAAAATTCAGAACTCAGTAGTCAGAACTAGAAACTGTGAACTCAGAATTTGTAACTCAGAATTCTGAACGCAATTGAAAAATTTGAACTCAGAACTCAGAATACAGTACTCAAGATTCAGACCTCAAAATTCAGAACTCGGCACTCACAAAATGTAATTCACAACAAAATCTCAAATCTCAGAATTCAAAACTCAGAAAATAGAACTAACCACTCGGAATTCAAATTCAGATCTCAGAGTGTAGCACTTTGGATTGAGAACTCATTCCTCAGAACGCAGGACTCAGAACTCAGAATTCAGAAATTAGATTCATATCTCAGAACTCAGAACTCAGAATTCAGAACTCAGAGTTGAGAACTCAGCATGACAACTCAGTATTCAGATCTCGCAGTTCAGCACACAGAATTGACAACTTAGAAATCAGAACACACAATACAGTGATCAGTATTCAGAATTCAGCACGCAGAACTCAAACTCACAATTCAGAACTCAGCACTCAGAACTCAGAATGCAGACCTCAGGAACCAGAACTCAGAGTTTACAACCCTGAATTCAGAACTCTAATTTCAGAACTCAATTTCATAACTCAGAACACAAGACTCAGAAGTCAGAACTCAGAATTCAGAACTCAAAACTCAGAACTCAGAACTCGATATTTAGACTTCAAAATAGAGCACTCAGATATTCGGACTCCTAACTCAGACAAAGAAGTCAGAGTTGAAATTTCAGAACTCAGAAGTCACAATTCGCAACACAGAATTTGTGACTAGGAATTCATAAATGAGGCTCAGTTCTCAAAATTCACAAATCAGAATTCAGAAATCCAAATTCAGAACCCAGAACACAGAATTCGGAACTCAGAACTCAAAATTCAGTACTCAGAATTCAGAACTCACAACTCACAACTCTGAATTCTGATCTCAGAATCCACAACTCTGAATTCAGAATACAGGCTGCAGTTTACAACTCCGAACTCAGATCTCAGAACTAAGAGTTGAGAATTCATAACTCAGAACTCAGAATTCAGAAATGATGACTCAGAACTTGGAATTCAGAACTCAGAAATCACAACTCAGTATTCAGAACCCAGAATTCATAACCCAGAATTCTCACCTTCGAATTCTGAACTCAGAATTCAAACTCGAATATCAGAACTGGGAAATGAGTATTTGGAACTCAGAATACGGACTTCATAACTTACAATTCAGAACAAAGAACTCAGACATCAGAACTCAAGACTCATAACAAAGAACTCAGTTCTCAGCACTCAGAATTCAGAACACACAATTCAGAACTCAAAACGCAGAAATCAGAACTGTAACTCAGAATTGTGAAATCAGAACTCAGAATTCAGAACGCAATTGAGAACTTTGAAGTCAGAACTCAGAATAAATTCCTCACAATACTAGCTCAGAATCGGCGACTCAGAAATCAGAACTGAGATACAGATCTCAGAATTCAAAATTCAGAATTCAGGAGTCCGAATTCAGAACCGGAACACAGAATTCGGGACTCAGAACTCAAAATTCAGTACTCAGTACTCAGAACTCAGAAATCACCACTCTGAATTCTGGTCACAGAATTCACAACTCTGAAATCAGAATACAGACTGTAGAATTTAGACTCCGAACTCAGATCTAAGAGCTAAGAGTTGAGAATTCATAACTCAGTATTCAGAACTGGGAAATGAGAACTCAGAACTCAGATTTCACAGCTAAGAATTCAGAACTCAGTTATCAGAACTCAGAATTCAGAATTCAGAACTCAGAACGCAGAACACAAAATTCAGAACTCAGTAGTCAGAACTAGAAACTGTGAACTCAGAATTTGTAACTCAGAATTCTGAACGCAATTGAAAAATTTGAACTCAGAACTCAGAATACAGTACTCAAGATTCAGACCTCAAAATTCAGAACTCGGCACTCACAAAATGTAATTCACAACAAAATCTCAAATCTCAGAATTCAAAACTCAGAAAATAGAACTAACCACTCGGAATTCAAATTCAGATCTCAGAGTGTAGCACTTTGGATTGAGAACTCATTCCTCAGAACGCAGGACTCAGAACTCAGAATTCAGAAATTAGATTCATATCTCAGAACTCAGAACTCAGAATTCAGAACTCAGAGTTGAGAACTCAGCATGACAACTCAGTATTCAGATCTCGCAGTTCAGCACACAGAATTGACAACTTAGAAATCAGAACACACAATACAGTGATCAGTATTCAGAATTCAGCACGCAGAACTCAAACTCACAATTCAGAACTCAGCACTCAGAACTCAGAATGCAGACCTCAGGAACCAGAACTCAGAGTTTACAACCCTGAATTCAGAACTCTAATTTCAGAACTCAATTTCATAACTCAGAACACAAGACTCAGAAGTCAGAACTCAGAATTCAGAACTCAAAACTCAGAACTCAGAACTCGATATTTAGACTTCAAAATAGAGCACTCAGATATTCGGACTCCTAACTCAGACAAAGAAGTCAGAGTTGAAATTTCAGAACTCAGAAGTCACAATTCGCAACACAGAATTTGTGACTAGGAATTCATAAATGAGGCTCAGTTCTCAAAATTCACAAATCAGAATTCAGAAATCCAAATTCAGAACCCAGAACACAGAATTCGGAACTCAGAACTCAAAATTCAGTACTCAGAATTCAGAACTCACAACTCACAACTCTGAATTCTGATCTCAGAATCCACAACTCTGAATTCAGAATACAGGCTGCAGTTTACAACTCCGAACTCAGATCTCAGAACTAAGAGTTGAGAATTCATAACTCAGAACTCAGAATTCAGAAATGATGACTCAGAACTTGGAATTCAGAACTCAGAAATCACAACTCAGTATTCAGAACCCAGAATTCATAACCCAGAATTCTCACCTTCGAATTCTGAACTCAGAATTCAAACTCGAATATCAGAACTGGGAAATGAGTATTTGGAACTCAGAATACGGACTTCATAACTTACAATTCAGAACAAAGAACTCAGACATCAGAACTCAAGACTCATAACAAAGAACTCAGTTCTCAGCACTCAGAATTCAGAACACACAATTCAGAACTCAAAACGCAGAAATCAGAACTGTAACTCAGAATTGTGAAATCAGAACTCAGAATTCAGAACGCAATTGAGAACTTTGAAGTCAGAACTCAGAATAAATTCCTCACAATACTAGCTCAGAATCGGCGACTCAGAAATCAGAACTGAGATACAGATCTCAGAATTCAAAATTCAGAATTCAGGAGTCCGAATTCAGAACCGGAACACAGAATTCGGGACTCAGAACTCAAAATTCAGTACTCAGTACTCAGAACTCAGAAATCACCACTCTGAATTCTGGTCACAGAATTCACAACTCTGAAATCAGAATACAGACTGTAGAATTTAGACTCCGAACTCAGATCTAAGAGCTAAGAGTTGAGAATTCATAACTCAGTATTCAGAACTGGGAAATGAGAACTCAGAACTCAGATTTCACAGCTAAGAATTCAGAACTCAGTTATCAGAACTCAGAATTCAGAATTCAGAACTCAGAACGCAGAACACAAAATTCAGAACTCAGTAGTCAGAACTAGAAACTGTGAACTCAGAATTTGTAACTCAGAATTCTGAACGCAATTGAAAAATTTGAACTCAGAACTCAGAATACAGTACTCAAGATTCAGACCTCAAAATTCAGAACTCGGCACTCACAAAATGTAATTCACAACAAAATCTCAAATCTCAGAATTCAAAACTCAGAAAATAGAACTAACCACTCGGAATTCAAATTCAGATCTCAGAGTGTAGCACTTTGGATTGAGAACTCATTCCTCAGAACGCAGGACTCAGAACTCAGAATTCAGAAATTAGATTCATATCTCAGAACTCAGAACTCAGAATTCAGAACTCAGAGTTGAGAACTCAGCATGACAACTCAGTATTCAGATCTCGCAGTTCAGCACACAGAATTGACAACTTAGAAATCAGAACACACAATACAGTGATCAGTATTCAGAATTCAGCACGCAGAACTCAAACTCACAATTCAGAACTCAGCACTCAGAACTCAGAATGCAGACCTCAGGAACCAGAACTCAGAGTTTACAACCCTGAATTCAGAACTCTAATTTCAGAACTCAATTTCATAACTCAGAACACAAGACTCAGAAGTCAGAACTCAGAATTCAGAACTCAAAACTCAGAACTCAGAACTCGATATTTAGACTTCAAAATAGAGCACTCAGATATTCGGACTCCTAACTCAGACAAAGAAGTCAGAGTTGAAATTTCAGAACTCAGAAGTCACAATTCGCAACACAGAATTTGTGACTAGGAATTCATAAATGAGGCTCAGTTCTCAAAATTCACAAATCAGAATTCAGAAATCCAAATTCAGAACCCAGAACACAGAATTCGGAACTCAGAACTCAAAATTCAGTACTCAGAATTCAGAACTCACAACTCACAACTCTGAATTCTGATCTCAGAATCCACAACTCTGAATTCAGAATACAGGCTGCAGTTTACAACTCCGAACTCAGATCTCAGAACTAAGAGTTGAGAATTCATAACTCAGAACTCAGAATTCAGAAATGATGACTCAGAACTTGGAATTCAGAACTCAGAAATCACAACTCAGTATTCAGAACCCAGAATTCATAACCCAGAATTCTCACCTTCGAATTCTGAACTCAGAATTCAAACTCGAATATCAGAACTGGGAAATGAGTATTTGGAACTCAGAATACGGACTTCATAACTTAGAATTCAGAACAAAGAACTCAGACATCAGAACTCAAGACTCATAACAAAGAACTCAGTTCTCAGCACTCAGAATTCAGAACACACAATTCAGAACTCAAAACGCAGAAATCAGAACTGTAACTCAGAATTGTGAAATCAGAACTCAGAATTCAGAACGCAATTGAGAACTTTGAAGTCAGAACTCAGAATAAATTCCTCACAATACTAGCTCAGAATCGGCGACTCAGAAATCAGAACTGAGATACAGATCTCAGAATTCAAAATTCAGAATTCAGGAGTCCGAATTCAGAACCGGAACACAGAATTCGGGACTCAGAACTCAAAATTCAGTACTCAGTACTCAGAACTCAGAAATCACCACTCTGAATTCTGGTCACAGAATTCACAACTCTGAAATCAGAATACAGACTGTAGAATTTAGACTCCGAACTCAGATCTAAGAGCTAAGAGTTGAGAATTCATAACTCAGTATTCAGAACTGGGAAATGAGAACTCAGAACTCAGATTTCACAGCTAAGAATTCAGAACTCAGTTATCAGAACTCAGAATTCAGAATTCAGAACTCAGAACGCAGAACACAAAATTCAGAACTCAGTAGTCAGAACTAGAAACTGTGAACTCAGAATTTGTAACTCAGAATTCTGAACGCAATTGAAAAATTTGAACTCAGAACTCAGAATACAGTACTCAAGATTCAGACCTCAAAATTCAGAACTCGGCACTCACAAAATGTAATTCACAACAAAATCTCAAATCTCAGAATTCAAAACTCAGAAAATAGAACTAACCACTCGGAATTCAAATTCAGATCTCAGAGTGTAGCACTTTGGATTGAGAACTCATTCCTCAGAACGCAGGACTCAGAACTCAGAATTCAGAAATTAGATTCATATCTCAGAACTCAGAACTCAGAATTCAGAACTCAGAGTTGAGAACTCAGCATGACAACTCAGTATTCAGATCTCGCAGTTCAGCACACAGAATTGACAACTTAGAAATCAGAACACACAATACAGTGATCAGTATTCAGAATTCAGCACGCAGAACTCAAACTCACAATTCAGAACTCAGCACTCAGAACTCAGAATGCAGACCTCAGGAACCAGAACTCAGAGTTTACAACCCTGAATTCAGAACTCTAATTTCAGAACTCAATTTCATAACTCAGAACACAAGACTCAGAAGTCAGAACTCAGAATTCAGAACTCAAAACTCAGAACTCAGAACTCGATATTTAGACTTCAAAATAGAGCACTCAGATATTCGGACTCCTAACTCAGACAAAGAAGTCAGAGTTGAAATTTCAGAACTCAGAAGTCACAATTCGCAACACAGAATTTGTGACTAGGAATTCATAAATGAGGCTCAGTTCTCAAAATTCACAAATCAGAATTCAGAAATCCAAATTCAGAACCCAGAACACAGAATTCGGAACTCAGAACTCAAAATTCAGTACTCAGAATTCAGAACTCACAACTCACAACTCTGAATTCTGATCTCAGAATCCACAACTCTGAATTCAGAATACAGGCTGCAGTTTACAACTCCGAACTCAGATCTCAGAACTAAGAGTTGAGAATTCATAACTCAGAACTCAGAATTCAGAAATGATGACTCAGAACTTGGAATTCAGAACTCAGAAATCACAACTCAGTATTCAGAACCCAGAATTCATAACCCAGAATTCTCACCTTCGAATTCTGAACTCAGAATTCAAACTCGAATATCAGAACTGGGAAATGAGTATTTGGAACTCAGAATACGGACTTCATAACTTAGAATTCAGAACAAAGAACTCAGACATCAGAACTCAAGACTCATAACAAAGAACTCAGTTCTCAGCACTCAGAATTCAGAACACACAATTCAGAACTCAAAACGCAGAAATCAGAACTGTAACTCAGAATTGTGAAATCAGAACTCAGAATTCAGAACGCAATTGAGAACTTTGAAGTCAGAACTCAGAATAAATTCCTCACAATACTAGCTCAGAATCGGCGACTCAGAAATCAGAACTGAGATACAGATCTCAGAATTCAAAATTCAGAATTCAGGAGTCCGAATTCAGAACCGGAACACAGAATTCGGGACTCAGAACTCAAAATTCAGTACTCAGTACTCAGAACTCAGAAATCACCACTCTGAATTCTGGTCACAGAATTCACAACTCTGAAATCAGAATACAGACTGTAGAATTTAGACTCCGAACTCAGATCTAAGAGCTAAGAGTTGAGAATTCATAACTCAGTATTCAGAACTGGGAAATGAGAACTCAGAACTCAGATTTCACAGCTAAGAATTCAGAACTCAGTTATCAGAACTCAGAATTCAGAATTCAGAACTCAGAACTCAGAACACAAAATTCAGAACTCAGTAGTCAGAACTAGAAACCGTGAACTCAGAATTTGTAACTCAGAATTCTGAACGCAATTGAAAAATTTGAACTCAGAACTCAGAATACAGTACTCAAGATTCAGACCTCAAAATTCAGAACTCGGCACTCACAAAATGTAATTCACAACAAAATCTCAAATCTCAGAATTCAAAACTCAGAAAATAGAACTAACCACTCGGAATTCAAATTCAGATCTCAGAGTGTAGCACTTTGGATTGAGAACTCATTCCTCAGAACGCAGGACTCAGAACTCAGAATTCAGAAATTAGATTCATATCTCAGAACTCAGAACTCAGAATTCAGAACTCAGAGTTGAGAACTCAGCATGACAACTCAGTATTCAGATCTCGCAGTTCAGCACACAGAATTGACAACTTAGAAATCAGAACACACAATACAGTGATCAGTATTCAGAATTCAGCACGCAGAACTCAAACTCACAATTCAGAACTCAGCACTCAGAACTCAGAATGCAGACCTCAGGAACCAGAACTCAGAGTTTACAACCCTGAATTCAGAACTCTAATTTCAGAACTCAATTTCATAACTCAGAACACAAGACTCAGAAGTCAGAACTCAGAATTCAGAACTCAAAACTCAGAACTCAGAACTCGATATTTAGACTTCAAAATAGAGCACTCAGATATTCGGACTCCTAACTCAGACAAAGAAGTCAGAGTTGAAATTTCAGAACTCAGAAGTCACAATTCGCAACACAGAATTTGTGACTAGGAATTCATAAATGAGGCTCAGTTCTCAAAATTCACAAATCAGAATTCAGAAATCCAAATTCAGAACCCAGAACACAGAATTCGGAACTCAGAACTCAAAATTCAGTACTCAGAATTCAGAACTCACAACTCACAACTCTGAATTCTGATCTCAGAATCCACAACTCTGAATTCAGAATACAGGCTGCAGTTTACAACTCCGAACTCAGATCTCAGAACTAAGAGTTGAGAATTCATAACTCAGAACTCAGAATTCAGAAATGATGACTCAGAACTTGGAATTCAGAACTCAGAAATCACAACTCAGTATTCAGAACCCAGAATTCATAACCCAGAATTCTCACCTTCGAATTCTGAACTCAGAATTCAAACTCGAATATCAGAACTGGGAAATGAGTATTTGGAACTCAGAATACGGACTTCATAACTTAGAATTCAGAACAAAGAACTCAGACATCAGAACTCAAGACTCATAACAAAGAACTCAGTTCTCAGCACTCAGAATTCAGAACACACAATTCAGAACTCAAAACGCAGAAATCAGAACTGTAACTCAGAATTGTGAAATCAGAACTCAGAATTCAGAACGCAATTGAGAACTTTGAAGTCAGAACTCAGAATAAATTCCTCACAATACTAGCTCAGAATCGGCGACTCAGAAATCAGAACTGAGATACAGATCTCAGAATTCAAAATTCAGAATTCAGGAGTCCGAATTCAGAACCGGAACACAGAATTCGGGACTCAGAACTCAAAATTCAGTACTCAGTACTCAGAACTCAGAAATCACCACTCTGAATTCTGGTCACAGAATTCACAACTCTGAAATCAGAATACAGACTGTAGAATTTAGACTCCGAACTCAGATCTAAGAGCTAAGAGTTGAGAATTCATAACTCAGTATTCAGAACTGGGAAATGAGAACTCAGAACTCAGATTTCACAGCTAAGAATTCAGAACTCAGTTATCAGAACTCAGAATTCAGAATTCAGAACTCAGAACTCAGAACACAAAATTCAGAACTCAGTAGTCAGAACTAGAAACTGTGAACTCAGAATTTGTAACTCAGAATTCTGAACGCAATTGAAAAATTTGAACTCAGAACTCAGAATACAGTACTCAAGATTCAGACCTCAAAATTCAGAACTCGGCACTCACAAAATGTAATTCACAACAAAATCTCAAATCTCAGAATTCAAAACTCAGAAAACAGAACTAACCACTCGGAATTCAAATTCAGATCTCAGAGTGTAGCACTTTGGATTGAGAACTCATTCCTCAGAACGCAGGACTCAGAACTCAGAATTCAGAAATTAGATTCATATCTCAGAACTCAGAACTCAGAATTCAGAACTCAGAGTTGAGAACTCAGCATGACAACTCAGTATTCAGATCTCGCAGTTCAGCACACAGAATTGACAACTTAGAAATCAGAACACACAATACAGTGATCAGTATTCAGAATTCAGCACGCAGAACTCAAACTCACAATTCAGAACTCAGCACTCAGAACTCAGAATGCAGACCTCAGGAACCAGAACTCAGAGTTTACAACCCTGAATTCAGAACTCTAATTTCAGAACTCAATTTCATAACTCAGAACACAAGACTCAGAAGTCAGAACTCAGAATTCAGAACTCAAAACTCAGAACTCAGAACTCGATATTTAGACTTCAAAATAGAGCACTCAGATATTCGGACTCCTAACTCAGACAAAGAAGTCAGAGTTGAAATTTCAGAACTCAGAAGTCACAATTCGCAACACAGAATTTGTGACTAGGAATTCATAAATGAGGCTCAGTTCTCAAAATTCACAAATCAGAATTCAGAAATCCAAATTCAGAACCCAGAACACAGAATTCGGAACTCAGAACTCAAAATTCAGTACTCAGAATTCAGAACTCACAACTCACAACTCTGAATTCTGATCTCAGAATCCACAACTCTGAATTCAGAATACAGGCTGCAGTTTACAACTCCGAACTCAGATCTCAGAACTAAGAGTTGAGAATTCATAACTCAGAACTCAGAATTCAGAAATGATGACTCAGAACTTGGAATTCAGAACTCAGAAATCACAACTCAGTATTCAGAACCCAGAATTCATAACCCAGAATTCTCACCTTCGAATTCTGAACTCAGAATTCAAACTCGAATATCAGAACTGGGAAATGAGTATTTGGAACTCAGAATACGGACTTCATAACTTACAATTCAGAACAAAGAACTCAGACATCAGAACTCAAGACTCATAACAAAGAACTCAGTTCTCAGCACTCAGAATTCAGAACACACAATTCAGAACTCAAAACGCAGAAATCAGAACTGTAACTCAGAATTGTGAAATCAGAACTCAGAATTCAGAACGCAATTGAGAACTTTGAAGTCAGAACTCAGAATAAATTCCTCACAATACTAGCTCAGAATCGGCGACTCAGAAATCAGAACTGAGATACAGATCTCAGAATTCAAAATTCAGAATTCAGGAGTCCGAATTCAGAACCGGAACACAGAATTCGGGACTCAGAACTCAAAATTCAGTACTCAGTACTCAGAACTCAGAAATCACCACTCTGAATTCTGGTCACAGAATTCACAACTCTGAAATCAGAATACAGACTGTAGAATTTAGACTCCGAACTCAGATCTAAGAGCTAAGAGTTGAGAATTCATAACTCAGTATTCAGAACTGGGA
The DNA here is from genome assembly GCF_030435755.1 of Ochotona princeps. Lineage (NCBI taxonomy): Eukaryota > Metazoa > Chordata > Mammalia > Lagomorpha > Ochotonidae > Ochotona > Ochotona princeps. The sequence continues at coordinate 33,914,176 of NC_080866.1, read as the reverse complement.
AATGAGAACTCAGAACTCAGATTTCACAGCGAAGAATTCAGAACTCAGTTATCAGAACTCAGAACGCAGAACGCAGAACACAAAATTCAGAACTCAGTAGTCAGAACTAGAAACTGTGAACTCAGAATTTGTAACTCAGAATTCTGAACGCAATTGAAAAATTTGAACTCAGAACTCAGAATACAGTACTCAAGATTCAGACCTCAAAATTCAGAACTCGGCACTCACAAAATGTAATTCACAACAAAATCTCAAATCTCAGAATTCAAAACTCAGAAAATAGAACTAACCACTCGGAATTCAAATTCAGATCTCAGAGTGTAGCACTTTGGATTGAGAACTCATTCCTCAGAACGCAGGACTCAGAACTCAGAATTCAGAAATTAGATTCATATCTCAGAACTCAGAACTCAGAATTCAGAACTCAGAGTTGAGAACTCAGCATGACAACTCAGTATTCAGATCTCGCAGTTCAGCACACAGAATTGACAACTTAGAAATCAGAACACACAATACAGTGATCAGTATTCAGAATTCAGCACGCAGAACTCAAACTCACAATTCAGAACTCAGCACTCAGAACTCAGAATGCAGACCTCAGGAACCAGAACTCAGAGTTTACAACCCTGAATTCAGAATTCTAATTTCAGAACTCAATTTCATAACTCAGAACACAAGACTCAGAAGTCAGAACTCAGAATTCAGAACTCAAAACTCAGAACTCAGAACTCGATATTTAGACTTCAAAATAGAGCACTCAGATATTCGGACTCCTAACTCAGACAAAGAAGTCAGAGTTGAAATTTCAGAACTCAGAAGTCACAATTCGCAACACAGAATTTGTGACTAGGAATTCATAAATGAGGCTCAGTTCTCAAAATTCACAAATCAGAATTCAGAAATCCAAATTCAGAACCCAGAACACAGAATTCGGAACTCAGAACTCAAAATTCAGTACTCAGAATTCAGAACTCACAACTCACAACTCTGAATTCTGATCTCAGAATCCACAACTCTGAATTCAGAATACAGGCTGCAGTATACAACTCCGAACTCAGATCTCAGAACTAAGAGTTGAGAATTCATAACTCAGAACTCAGAATTCAGAAATGATGACTCAGAACTTGGAATTCAGAACTCAGAAATCACAACTCAGTATTCAGAACCCAGAATTCATAACCCAGAATTCTCACCTTCGAATTCTGAACTCAGAATTCAAACTCGAATAGCAGAACTGGGAAATGAGTATTTGGAACTCAGAATACGGACTTCATAACTTAGAATTCAGAACAAAGAACTCAGACATCAGAACTCAAGACTCATAACAAAGAACTCAGTTCTCAGCACTCAGAATTCAGAACACACAATTCAGAACTCAAAACGCAGAAATCAGAACTGTAACTCAGAATTGTGAAATCAGAACTCAGAATTCAGAACGCAATTGAGAACTTTGAAGTCAGAACTCAGAATAAATTCCTCACAATACTAGCTCAGAATCGGCGACTCAGAAATCAGAACTGAGATACAGATCTCAGAATTCAAAATTCAGAATTCAGGAGTCCGAATTCAGAACCGGAACACAGAATTCGGGACTCAGAACTCAAAATTCAGTACTCAGTACTCAGAACTCAGAAATCACCACTCTGAATTCTGGTCACAGAATTCACAACTCTGAAATCAGAATACAGACTGTAGAATTTAGACTCCGAACTCAGATCTAAGAGCTAAGAGTTGAGAATTCATAACTCAGTATTCAGAACTGGGAAATGAGAACTCAGAACTCAGATTTCACAGCTAAGAATTCAGAACTCAGTTATCAGAACTCAGAATTCAGAATTCAGAACTCAGAACGCAGAACACAAAATTCAGAACTCAGTAGTCAGAACTAGAAACTGTGAACTCAGAATTTGTAACTCAGAATTCTGAACGCAATTGAAAAATTTGAACTCAGAACTCAGAATACAGTACTCAAGATTCAGACCTCAAAATTCAGAACTCGGCACTCACAAAATGTAATTCACAACAAAATCTCAAATCTCAGAATTCAAAACTCAGAAAATAGAACTAACCACTCGGAATTCAAATTCAGATCTCAGAGTGTAGCACTTTGGATTGAGAACTCATTCCTCAGAACGCAGGACTCAGAACTCAGAATTCAGAAATTAGATTCATATCTCAGAACTCAGAACTCAGAATTCAGAACTCAGAGTTGAGAACTCAGCATGACAACTCAGTATTCAGATCTCGCAGTTCAGCACACAGAATTGACAACTTAGAAATCAGAACACACAATACAGTGATCAGTATTCAGAATTCAGCACGCAGAACTCAAACTCACAATTCAGAACTCAGCACTCAGAACTCAGAATGCAGACCTCAGGAACCAGAACTCAGAGTTTACAACCCTGAATTCAGAACTCTAATTTCAGAACTCAATTTCATAACTCAGAACACAAGACTCAGAAGTCAGAACTCAGAATTCAGAACTCAAAACTCAGAACTCAGAACTCGATATTTAGACTTCAAAATAGAGCACTCAGATATTCGGACTCCTAACTCAGACAAAGAAGTCAGAGTTGAAATTTCAGAACTCAGAAGTCACAATTCGCAACACAGAATTTGTGACTAGGAATTCATAAATGAGGCTCAGTTCTCAAAATTCACAAATCAGAATTCAGAAATCCAAATTCAGAACCCAGAACACAGAATTCGGAACTCAGAACTCAAAATTCAGTACTCAGAATTCAGAACTCACAACTCACAACTCTGAATTCTGATCTCAGAATCCACAACTCTGAATTCAGAATACAGGCTGCAGTTTACAACTCCGAACTCAGATCTCAGAACTAAGAGTTGAGAATTCATAACTCAGAACTCAGAATTCAGAAATGATGACTCAGAACTTGGAATTCAGAACTCAGAAATCACAACTCAGTATTCAGAACCCAGAATTCAGAACCCAGAATTCTCACCTTCGAATTCTGAACTCAGAATTCAAACTCGAATATCAGAACTGGGAAATGAGTATTTGGAACTCAGAATACGGACTTCATAACTTAGAATTCAGAACAAAGAACTCAGACATCAGAACTCAAGACTCATAACAAAGAACTCAGTTCTCAGCACTCAGAATTCAGAACACACAATTCAGAACTCAAAACGCAGAAATCAGAACTGTAACTCAGAATTGTGAAATCAGAACTCAGAATTCAGAACGCAATTGAGAACTTTGAAGTCAGAACTCAGAATAAATTCCTCACAATACTAGCTCAGAATCGGCGACTCAGAAATCAGAACTGAGATACAGATCTCAGAATTCAAAATTCAGAATTCAGGAGTCCGAATTCAGAACCGGAACACAGAATTCGGGACTCAGAACTCAAAATTCAGTACTCAGTACTCAGAACTCAGAAATCACCACTCTGAATTCTGGTCACAGAATTCACAACTCTGAAATCAGAATACAGACTGTAGAATTTAGACTCCGAACTCAGATCTAAGAGCTAAGAGTTGAGAATTCATAACTCAGTATTCAGAACTGGGAAATGAGAACTCAGAACTCAGATTTCACAGCTAAGAATTCAGAACTCAGTTATCAGAACTCAGAATTCAGAATTCAGAACTCAGAACGCAGAACACAAAATTCAGAACTCAGTAGTCAGAACTAGAAACTGTGAACTCAGAATTTGTAACTCAGAATTCTGAACGCAATTGAAAAATTTGAACTCAGAACTCAGAATACAGTACTCAAGATTCAGACCTCAAAATTCAGAACTCGGCACTCACAAAATGTAATTCACAACAAAATCTCAAATCTCAGAATTCAAAACTCAGAAAATAGAACTAACCACTCGGAATTCAAATTCAGATCTCAGAGTGTAGCACTTTGGATTGAGAACTCATTCCTCAGAACGCAGGACTCAGAACTCAGAATTCAGAAATTAGATTCATATCTCAGAACTCAGAACTCAGAATTCAGAACTCAGAGTTGAGAACTCAGCATGACAACTCAGTATTCAGATCTCGCAGTTCAGCACACAGAATTGACAACTTAGAAATCAGAACACACAATACAGTGATCAGTATTCAGAATTCAGCACGCAGAACTCAAACTCACAATTCAGAACTCAGCACTCAGAACTCAGAATGCAGACCTCAGGAACCAGAACTCAGAGTTTACAACCCTGAATTCAGAACTCTAATTTCAGAACTCAATTTCATAACTCAGAACACAAGACTCAGAAGTCAGAACTCAGAATTCAGAACTCAAAACTCAGAACTCAGAACTCGATATTTAGACTTCAAAATAGAGCACTCAGATATTCGGACTCCTAACTCAGACAAAGAAGTCAGAGTTGAAATTTCAGAACTCAGAAGTCACAATTCGCAACACAGAATTTGTGACTAGGAATTCATAAATGAGGCTCAGTTCTCAAAATTCACAAATCAGAATTCAGAAATCCAAATTCAGAACCCAGAACACAGAATTCGGAACTCAGAACTCAAAATTCAGTACTCAGAATTCAGAACTCACAACTCACAACTCTGAATTCTGATCTCAGAATCCACAACTCTGAATTCAGAATACAGGCTGCAGTTTACAACTCCGAACTCAGATCTCAGAACTAAGAGTTGAGAATTCATAACTCAGAACTCAGAATTCAGAAATGATGACTCAGAACTTGGAATTCAGAACTCAGAAATCACAACTCAGTATTCAGAACCCAGAATTCATAACCCAGAATTCTCACCTTCGAATTCTGAACTCAGAATTCAAACTCGAATATCAGAACTGGGAAATGAGTATTTGGAACTCAGAATACGGACTTCATAACTTAGAATTCAGAACAAAGAACTCAGACATCAGAACTCAAGACTCATAACAAAGAACTCAGTTCTCAGCACTCAGAATTCAGAACACACAATTCAGAACTCAAAACGCAGGAATCAGAACTGTAACTCAGAATTGTGAAATCAGAACTCAGAATTCAGAACACAATTGAGAACTTTGAAGTCAGAACTCAGAATAAATTCCTCACAATACTAACTCAGAATCGGCGACTCAGAAATCAGAACTGAGATACAGATCTCAGAATTCAAAATTCAGAATTCAGAAGTCCGAATTCAGAACCGGAACACAGAATTCGGGACTCAGAACTCAAAATTCAGTACTCAGTACTCAGAACTCAGAAATCACCACTCTGAATTCTGGTCACAGAATTCACAACTCTGAAATCAGAATACAGACTGTAGAATTTAGACTCCGAACTCAGATCTAAGAGCTAAGAGTTGAGAATTCATAACTCAGTATTCAGAACTGGGAAATGAGAACTCAGAACTCAGATTTCACAGCTAAGAATTCAGAACTCAGTTATCAGAACTCAGAATTCAGAATTCAGAACTCAGAACGCAGAACACAAAATTCAGAACTCAGTAGTCAGAACTAGAAACTGTGAACTCAGAATTTGTAACTCAGAATTCTGAACGCAATTGAAAAATTTGAACTCAGAACTCAGAATACAGTACTCAAGATTCAGACCTCAAAATTCAGAACTCGGCACTCACAAAATGTAATTCACAACAAAATCTCAAATCTCAGAATTCAAAACTCAGAAAATAGAACTAACCACTCGGAATTCAAATTCAGATCTCAGAGTGTAGCACTTTGGATTGAGAACTCATTCCTCAGAACGCAGGACTCAGAACTCAGAATTCAGAAATTAGATTCATATCTCAGAACTCAGAACTCAGAATTCAGAACTCAGAGTTGAGAACTCAGCATGACAACTCAGTATTCAGATCTCGCAGTTCAGCACACAGAATTGACAACTTAGAAATCAGAACACACAATACAGTGATCAGTATTCAGAATTCAGCACGCAGAACTCAAACTCACAATTCAGAACTCAGCACTCAGAACTCAGAATGCAGACCTCAGGAACCAGAACTCAGAGTTTACAACCCTGAATTCAGAACTCTAATTTCAGAACTCAATTTCATAACTCAGAACACAAGACTCAGAAGTCAGAACTCAGAATTCAGAACTCAAAACTCAGAACTCAGAACTCGATATTTAGACTTCAAAATAGAGCACTCAGATATTCGGACTCCTAACTCAGACAAAGAAGTCAGAGTTGAAATTTCAGAACTCAGAAGTCACAATTCGCAACACAGAATTTGTGACTAGGAATTCATAAATGAGGCTCAGTTCTCAAAATTCACAAATCAGAATTCAGAAATCCAAATTCAGAACCCAGAACACAGAATTCGGAACTCAGAACTCAAAATTCAGTACTCAGAATTCAGAACTCACAACTCACAACTCTGAATTCTGATCTCAGAATCCACAACTCTGAATTCAGAATACAGGCTGCAGTTTACAACTCCGAACTCAGATCTCAGAACTAAGAGTTGAGAATTCATAACTCAGAACTCAGAATTCAGAAATGATGACTCAGAACTTGGAATTCAGAACTCAGAAATCACAACTCAGTATTCAGAACCCAGAATTCATAACCCAGAATTCTCACCTTCGAATTCTGAACTCAGAATTCAAACTCGAATATCAGAACTGGGAAATGAGTATTTGGAACTCAGAATACGGACTTCATAACTTACAATTCAGAACAAAGAACTCAGACATCAGAACTCAAGACTCATAACAAAGAACTCAGTTCTCAGCACTCAGAATTCAGAACACACAATTCAGAACTCAAAACGCAGAAATCAGAACTGTAACTCAGAATTGTGAAATCAGAACTCAGAATTCAGAACGCAATTGAGAACTTTGAAGTCAGAACTCAGAATAAATTCCTCACAATACTAGCTCAGAATCGGCGACTCAGAAATCAGAACTGAGATACAGATCTCAGAATTCAAAATTCAGAATTCAGGAGTCCGAATTCAGAACCGGAACACAGAATTCGGGACTCAGAACTCAAAATTCAGTACTCAGTACTCAGAACTCAGAAATCACCACTCTGAATTCTGGTCACAGAATTCACAACTCTGAAATCAGAATACAGACTGTAGAATTTAGACTCCGAACTCAGATCTAAGAGCTAAGAGTTGAGAATTCATAACTCAGTATTCAGAACTGGGAAATGAGAACTCAGAACTCAGATTTCACAGCTAAGAATTCAGAACTCAGTTATCAGAACTCAGAATTCAGAATTCAGAACTCAGAACGCAGAACACAAAATTCAGAACTCAGTAGTCAGAACTAGAAACTGTGAACTCAGAATTTGGAACTCAGAATTCTGAACGCAATTGAAAAATTTGAACTCAGAACTCAGAATACAGTACTCAAGATTCAGACCTCAAAATTCAGAACTCGGCACTCACAAAATGTAATTCACAACAAAATCTCAAATCTCAGAATTCAAAACTCAGAAAATAGAACTAACCACTCGGAATTCAAATTCAGATCTCAGAGTGTAGCACTTTGGATTGAGAACTCATTCCTCAGAACGCAGGACTCAGAACTCAGAATTCAGAAATTAGATTCATATCTCAGAACTCAGAACTCAGAATTCAGAACTCAGAGTTGAGAACTCAGCATGACAACTCAGTATTCAGATCTCGCAGTTCAGCACACAGAATTGACAACTTAGAAATCAGAACACACAATACAGTGATCAGTATTCAGAATTCAGCACGCAGAACTCAAACTCACAATTCAGAACTCAGCACTCAGAACTCAGAATGCAGACCTCAGGAACCAGAACTCAGAGTTTACAACCCTGAATTCAGAACTCTAATTTCAGAACTCAATTTCATAACTCAGAACACAAGACTCAGAAGTCAGAACTCAGAATTCAGAACTCAAAACTCAGAACTCAGAACTCGATATTTAGACTTCAAAATAGAGCACTCAGATATTCGGACTCCTAACTCAGACAAAGAAGTCAGAGTTGAAATTTCAGAACTCAGAAGTCACAATTCGCAACACAGAATTTGTGACTAGGAATTCATAAATGAGGCTCAGTTCTCAAAATTCACAAATCAGAATTCAGAAATCCAAATTCAGAACCCAGAACACAGAATTCGGAACTCAGAACTCAAAATTCAGTACTCAGAATTCAGAACTCACAACTCACAACTCTGAATTCTGATCTCAGAATCCACAACTCTGAATTCAGAATACAGGCTGCAGTTTACAACTCCGAACTCAGATCTCAGAACTAAGAGTTGAGAATTCATAACTCAGAACTCAGAATTCAGAAATGATGACTCAGAACTTGGAATTCAGAACTCAGAAATCACAACTCAGTATTCAGAACCCAGAATTCATAACCCAGAATTCTCACCTTCGAATTCTGAACTCAGAATTCAAACTCGAATATCAGAACTGGGAAATGAGTATTTGGAACTCAGAATACGGACTTCATAACTTACAATTCAGAACAAAGAACTCAGACATCAGAACTCAAGACTCATAACAAAGAACTCAGTTCTCAGCACTCAGAATTCAGAACACACAATTCAGAACTCAAAACGCAGAAATCAGAACTGTAACTCAGAATTGTGAAATCAGAACTCAGAATTCAGAACGCAATTGAGAACTTTGAAGTCAGAACTCAGAATAAATTCCTCACAATACTAGCTCAGAATCGGCGACTCAGAAATCAGAACTGAGATACAGATCTCAGAATTCAAAATTCAGAATTCAGGAGTCCGAATTCAGAACCGGAACACAGAATTCGGGACTCAGAACTCAAAATTCAGTACTCAGTACTCAGAACTCAGAAATCACCACTCTGAATTCTGGTCACAGAATTCACAACTCTGAAATCAGAATACAGACTGTAGAATTTAGACTCCGAACTCAGATCTAAGAGCTAAGAGTTGAGAATTCATAACTCAGTATTCAGAACTGGGAAATGAGAACTCAGAACTCAGATTTCACAGCTAAGAATTCAGAACTCAGTTATCAGAACTCAGAATTCAGAATTCAGAACTCAGAACGCAGAACACAAAATTCAGAACTCAGTAGTCAGAACTAGAAACTGTGAACTCAGAATTTGGAACTCAGAATTCTGAACGCAATTGAAAAATTTGAACTCAGAACTCAGAATACAGTACTCAAGATTCAGACCTCAAAATTCAGAACTCGGCACTCACAAAATGTAATTCACAACAAAATCTCAAATCTCAGAATTCAAAACTCAGAAAATAGAACTAACCACTCGGAATTCAAATTCAGATCTCAGAGTGTAGCACTTTGGATTGAGAACTCATTCCTCAGAACGCAGGACTCAGAACTCAGAATTCAGAAATTAGATTCATATCTCAGAACTCAGAACTCAGAATTCAGAACTCAGAGTTGAGAACTCAGCATGACAACTCAGTATTCAGATCTCGCAGTTCAGCACACAGAATTGACAACTTAGAAATCAGAACACACAATACAGTGATCAGTATTCAGAATTCAGCACGCAGAACTCAAACTCACAATTCAGAACTCAGCACTCAGAACTCAGAATGCAGACCTCAGGAACCAGAACTCAGAGTTTACAACCCTGAATTCAGAACTCTAATTTCAGAACTCAATTTCATAACTCAGAACACAAGACTCAGAAGTCAGAACTCAGAATTCAGAACTCAAAACTCAGAACTCAGAACTCGATATTTAGACTTCAAAATAGAGCACTCAGATATTCGGACTCCTAACTCAGACAAAGAAGTCAGAGTTGAAATTTCAGAACTCAGAAGTCACAATTCGCAACACAGAATTTGTGACTAGGAATTCATAAATGAGGCTCAGTTCTCAAAATTCACAAATCAGAATTCAGAAATCCAAATTCAGAACCCAGAACACAGAATTCGGAACTCAGAACTCAAAATTCAGTACTCAGAATTCAGAACTCACAACTCACAACTCTGAATTCTGATCTCAGAATCCACAACTCTGAATTCAGAATACAGGCTGCAGTTTACAACTCCGAACTCAGATCTCAGAACTAAGAGTTGAGAATTCATAACTCAGAACTCAGAATTCAGAAATGATGACTCAGAACTTGGAATTCAGAACTCAGAAATCACAACTCAGTATTCAGAACCCAGAATTCATAACCCAGAATTCTCACCTTCGAATTCTGAACTCAGAATTCAAACTCGAATAGCAGAACTGGGAAATGAGTATTTGGAACTCAGAATACGGACTTCATAACTTACAATTCAGAACAAAGAACTCAGACATCAGAACTCAAGACTCATAACAAAGAACTCAGTTCTCAGCACTCAGAATTCAGAACACACAATTCAGAACTCAAAACGCAGAAATCAGAACTGTAACTCAGAATTGTGAAATCAGAACTCAGAATTCAGAACGCAATTGAGAACTTTGAAGTCAGAACTCAGAATAAATTCCTCACAATACTAGCTCAGAATCGGCGACTCAGAAATCAGAACTGAGATACAGATCTCAGAATTCAAAATTCAGAATTCAGGAGTCCGAATTCAGAACCGGAACACAGAATTCGGGACTCAGAACTCAAAATTCAGTACTCAGTACTCAGAACTCAGAAATCACCACTCTGAATTCTGGTCACAGAATTCACAACTCTGAAATCAGAATACAGACTGTAGAATTTAGACTCCGAACTCAGATCTAAGAGCTAAGAGTTGAGAATTCATAACTCAGTATTCAGAACTGGGAAATGAGAACTCAGAACTCAGATTTCACAGCTAAGAATTCAGAACTCAGTTATCAGAACTCAGAATTCAGAATTCAGAACTCAGAACGCAGAACACAAAATTCAGAACTCAGTAGTCAGAACTAGAAACTGTGAACTCAGAATTTGGAACTCAGAATTCTGAACGCAATTGAAAAATTTGAACTCAGAACTCAGAATACAGTACTCAAGATTCAGACCTCAAAATTCAGAACTCGGCACTCACAAAATGTAATTCACAACAAAATCTCAAATCTCAGAATTCAAAACTCAGAAAATAGAACTAACCACTCGGAATTCAAATTCAGATCTCAGAGTGTAGCACTTTGGATTGAGAACTCATTCCTCAGAACGCAGGACTCAGAACTCAGAATTCAGAAATTAGATTCATATCTCAGAACTCAGAACTCAGAATTCAGAACTCAGAGTTGAGAACTCAGCATGACAACTCAGTATTCAGATCTCGCAGTTCAGCACACAGAATTGACAACTTAGAAATCAGAACACACAATACAGTGATCAGTATTCAGAATTCAGCACGCAGAACTCAAACTCACAATTCAGAACTCAGCACTCAGAACTCAGAATGCAGACCTCAGGAACCAGAACTCAGAGTTTACAACCCTGAATTCAGAACTCTAATTTCAGAACTCAATTTCATAACTCAGAACACAAGACTCAGAAGTCAGAACTCAGAATTCAGAACTCAAAACTCAGAACTCAGAACTCGATATTTAGACTTCAAAATAGAGCACTCAGATATTCGGACTCCTAACTCAGACAAAGAAGTCAGAGTTGAAATTTCAGAACTCAGAAGTCACAATTCGCAACACAGAATTTGTGACTAGGAATTCATAAATGAGGCTCAGTTCTCAAAATTCACAAATCAGAATTCAGAAATCCAAATTCAGAACCCAGAACACAGAATTCGGAACTCAGAACTCAAAATTCAGTACTCAGAATTCAGAACTCACAACTCACAACTCTGAATTCTGATCTCAGAATCCACAACTCTGAATTCAGAATACAGGCTGCAGTTTACAACTCCGAACTCAGATCTCAGAACTAAGAGTTGAGAATTCATAACTCAGAACTCAGAACTCAGAAATGATGACTCAGAACTTGGAATTCAGAACTCAGAAATCACAACTCAGTATTCAGAACCCAGAATTCATAACCCAGAATTCTCACCTTCGAATTCTGAACTCAGAATTCAAACTCGAATATCAGAACTGGGAAATGAGTATTTGGAACTCAGAATACGGACTTCATAACTTAGAATTCAGAACAAAGAACTCAGACATCAGAACTCAAGACTCATAACAAAGAACTCAGTTCTCAGCACTCAGAATTCAGAACACACAATTCAGAACTCAAAACGCAGAAATCAGAACTGTAACTCAGAATTGTGAAATCAGAACTCAGAATTCAGAACGCAATTGAGAACTTTGAAGTCAGAACTCAGAATAAATTCCTCACAATACTAGCTCAGAATCGGCAACTCAGAAATCAGAACTGAGATACAGATCTCAGAATTCAAAATTCAGAATTCAGGAGTCCGAATTCAGAACCAGAACACAGAATTCGGGACTCAGAACTCAAAATTCAGTACTCAGTACTCAGAACTCAGAAATCACCACTCTGAATTCTGGTCACAGAATTCACAACTCTGAAATCAGAATACAGACTGTAGAATTTAGACTCCGAACTCAGATCTAAGAGCTAAGAGTTGAGAATTCATAACTCAGTATCAGGACTGGGAAATGAGAACTCAGAACTCAGATTTCACAGCTAAGAATTCAGAACTCAGTTATCAGAACTCAGAATTCAGAATTCAGAACTCAGAACGCAGAACACAAAATTCAGAACTCAGTAGTCAGAACTAGAAACTGTGAACTCAGAATTTGGAACTCAGAATTCTGAACGCAATTGAAAAATTTGAACTCAGAACTCAGAATACAGTACTCAAGATTCAGACCTCAAAATTCAGAACTCGGCACTCACAAAATGTAATTCACAACAAAATCTCAAATCTCAGAATTCAAAACTCAGAAAATAGAACTAACCACTCGGAATTCAAATTCAGATCTCAGAGTGTAGCACTTTGGATTGAGAACTCATTCCTCAGAACGCAGGACTCAGAACTCAGAATTCAGAAATTAGATTCATATCTCAGAACTCAGAACTCAGAATTCAGAACTCAGAGTTGAGAACTCAGCATGACAACTCAGTATTCAGATCTCGCAGTTCAGCACACAGAATTGACAACTTAGAAATCAGAACACACAATACAGTGATCAGTATTCAGAATTCAGCACGCAGAACTCAAACTCACAATTCAGAACTCAGCACTCAGAACTCAGAATGCAGACCTCAGGAACCAGAACTCAGAGTTTACAACCCTGAATTCAGAACTCTAATTTCAGAACTCAATTTCATAACTCAGAACACAAGACTCAGAAGTCAGAACTCAGAATTCAGAACTCAAAACTCAGAACTCAGAACTCGATATTTAGACTTCAAAATAGAGCACTCAGATATTCGGACTCCTAACTCAGACAAAGAAGTCAGAGTTGAAATTTCAGAACTCAGAAGTCACAATTCGCAACACAGAATTTGTGACTAGGAATTCATAAATGAGGCTCAGTTCTCAAAATTCACAAATCAGAATTCAGAAATCCAAATTCAGAACCCAGAACACAGAATTCGGAACTCAGAACTCAAAATTCAGTACTCAGAATTCAGAACTCACAACTCACAACTCTGAATTCTGATCTCAGAATCCACAACTCTGAATTCAGAATACAGGCTGCAGTTTACAACTCCGAACTCAGATCTCAGAACTAAGAGTTGAGAATTCATAACTCAGAACTCAGAATTCAGAAATGATGACTCAGAACTTGGAATTCAGAACTCAGAAATCACAACTCAGTATTCAGAACCCAGAATTCATAACCCAGAATTCTCACCTTCGAATTCTGAACTCAGAATTCAAACTCGAATATCAGAACTGGGAAATGAGTATTTGGAACTCAGAATACGGACTTCATAACTTACAATTCAGAACAAAGAACTCAGACATCAGAACTCAAGACTCATAACAAAGAACTCAGTTCTCAGCACTCAGAATTCAGAACACACAATTCAGAACTCAAAACGCAGAAATCAGAACTGTAACTCAGAATTGTGAAATCAGAACTCAGAATTCAGAACGCAATTGAGAACTTTGAAGTCAGAACTCAGAATAAATTCCTCACAATACTAGCTCAGAATCGGCGACTCAGAAATCAGAACTGAGATACAGATCTCAGAATTCAAAATTCAGAATTCAGGAGTCCGAATTCAGAACCGGAACACAGAATTCGGGACTCAGAACTCAAAATTCAGTACTCAGTACTCAGAACTCAGAAATCACCACTCTGAATTCTGGTCACAGAATTCACAACTCTGAAATCAGAATACAGACTGTAGAATTTAGACTCCGAACTCAGATCTAAGAGCTAAGAGTTGAGAATTCATAACTCAGTATTCAGAACTGGGAAATGAGAACTCAGAACTCAGATTTCACAGCTAAGAATTCAGAACTCAGTTATCAGAACTCAGAATTCAGAATTCAGAACTCAGAACGCAGAACACAAAATTCAGAACTCAGTAGTCAGAACTAGAAACTGTGAACTCAGAATTTGGAACTCAGAATTCTGAACGCAATTGAAAAATTTGAACTCAGAACTCAGAATACAGTACTCAAGATTCAGACCTCAAAATTCAGAACTCGGCACTCACAAAATGTAATTCACAACAAAATCTCAAATCTCAGAATTCAAAACTCAGAAAATAGAACTAACCACTCGGAATTCAAATTCAGATCTCAGAGTGTAGCACTTTGGATTGAGAACTCATTCCTCAGAACGCAGGACTCAGAACTCAGAATTCAGAAATTAGATTCATATCTCAGAACTCAGAACTCAGAATTCAGAACTCAGAGTTGAGAACTCAGCATGACAACTCAGTATTCAGATCTCGCAGTTCAGCACACAGAATTGACAACTTAGAAATCAGAACACACAATACAGTGATCAGTATTCAGAATTCAGCACGCAGAACTCAAACTCACAATTCAGAACTCAGCACTCAGAACTCAGAATGCAGACCTCAGGAACCAGAACTCAGAGTTTACAACCCTGAATTCAGAACTCTAATTTCAGAACTCAATTTCATAACTCAGAACACAAGACTCAGAAGTCAGAACTCAGAATTCAGAACTCAAAACTCAGAACTCAGAACTCGATATTTAGACTTCAAAATAGAGCACTCAGATATTCGGACTCCTAACTCAGACAAAGAAGTCAGAGTTGAAATTTCAGAACTCAGAAGTCACAATTCGCAACACAGAATTTGTGACTAGGAATTCATAAATGAGGCTCAGTTCTCAAAATTCACAAATCAGAATTCAGAAATCCAAATTCAGAACCCAGAACACAGAATTCGGAACTCAGAACTCAAAATTCAGTACTCAGAATTCAGAACTCACAACTCACAACTCTGAATTCTGATCTCAGAATCCACAACTCTGAATTCAGAATACAGGCTGCAGTTTACAACTCCGAACTCAGATCTCAGAACTAAGAGTTGAGAATTCATAACTCAGAACTCAGAATTCAGAAATGATGACTCAGAACTTGGAATTCAGAACTCAGAAATCACAACTCAGTATTCAGAACCCAGAATTCATAACCCAGAATTCTCACCTTCGAATTCTGAACTCAGAATTCAAACTCGAATATCAGAACTGGGAAATGAGTATTTGGAACTCAGAATACGGACTTCATAACTTAGAATTCAGAACAAAGAACTCAGACATCAGAACTCAAGACTCATAACAAAGAACTCAGTTCTCAGCACTCAGAATTCAGAACACACAATTCAGAACTCAAAACGCAGAAATCAGAACTGTAACTCAGAATTGTGAAATCAGAACTCAGAATTCAGAACGCAATTGAGAACTTTGAAGTCAGAACTCAGAATAAATTCCTCACAATACTAGCTCAGAATCGGCGACTCAGAAATCAGAACTGAGATACAGATCTCAGAATTCAAAATTCAGAATTCAGGAGTCCGAATTCAGAACCGGAACACAGAATTCGGGACTCAGAACTCAAAATTCAGTACTCAGTACTCAGAACTCAGAAATCACCACTCTGAATTCTGGTCACAGAATTCACAACTCTGAAATCAGAATACAGACTGTAGAATTTAGACTCCGAACTCAGATCTAAGAGCTAAGAGTTGAGAATTCATAACTCAGTATTCAGAACTGGGAAATGAGAACTCAGAACTCAGATTTCACAGCTAAGAATTCAGAACTCAGTTATCAGAACTCAGAATTCAGAATTCAGAACTCAGAACGCAGAACACAAAATTCAGAACTCAGTAGTCAGAACTAGAAACTGTGAACTCAGAATTTGTAACTCAGAATTCTGAACGCAATTGAAAAATTTGAACTCAGAACTCAGAATACAGTACTCAAGATTCAGACCTCAAAATTCAGAACTCGGCACTCACAAAATGTAATTCACAACAAAATCTCAAATCTCAGAATTCAAAACTCAGAAAATAGAACTAACCACTCGGAATTCAAATTCAGATCTCAGAGTGTAGCACTTTGGATTGAGAACTCATTCCTCAGAACGCAGGACTCAGAACTCAGAATTCAGAAATTAGATTCATATCTCAGAACTCAGAACTCAGAATTCAGAACTCAGAGTTGAGAACTCAGCATGACAACTCAGTATTCAGATCTCGCAGTTCAGCACACAGAATTGACAACTTAGAAATCAGAACACACAATACAGTGATCAGTATTCAGAATTCAGCACGCAGAACTCAAACTCACAATTCAGAACTCAGCACTCAGAACTCAGAATGCAGACCTCAGGAACCAGAACTCAGAGTTTACAACCCTGAATTCAGAACTCTAATTTCAGAACTCAATTTCATAACTCAGAACACAAGACTCAGAAGTCAGAACTCAGAATTCAGAACTCAAAACTCAGAACTCAGAACTCGATATTTAGACTTCAAAATAGAGCACTCAGATATTCGGACTCCTAACTCAGACAAAGAAGTCAGAGTTGAAATTTCAGAACTCAGAAGTCACAATTCGCAACACAGAATTTGTGACTAGGAATTCATAAATGAGGCTCAGTTCTCAAAATTCACAAATCAGAATTCAGAAATCCAAATTCAGAACCCAGAACACAGAATTCGGAACTCAGAACTCAAAATTCAGTACTCAGAATTCAGAACTCACAACTCACAACTCTGAATTCTGATCTCAGAATCCACAACTCTGAATTCAGAATACAGGCTGCAGTTTACAACTCCGAACTCAGATCTCAGAACTAAGAGTTGAGAATTCATAACTCAGAACTCAGAATTCAGAAATGATGACTCAGAACTTGGAATTCAGAACTCAGAAATCACAACTCAGTATTCAGAACCCAGAATTCATAACCCAGAATTCTCACCTTCGAATTCTGAACTCAGAATTCAAACTCGAATATCAGAACTGGGAAATGAGTATTTGGAACTCAGAATACGGACTTCATAACTTAGAATTCAGAACAAAGAACTCAGACATCAGAACTCAAGACTCATAACAAAGAACTCAGTTCTCAGCACTCAGAATTCAGAACACACAATTCAGAACTCAAAACGCAGAAATCAGAACTGTAACTCAGAATTGTGAAATCAGAACTCAGAATTCAGAACGCAATTGAGAACTTTGAAGTCAGAACTCAGAATAAATTCCTCACAATACTAGCTCAGAATCGGCGACTCAGAAATCAGAACTGAGATACAGATCTCAGAATTCAAAATTCAGAATTCAGGAGTCCGAATTCAGAACCGGAACACAGAATTCGGGACTCAGAACTCAAAATTCAGTACTCAGTACTCAGAACTCAGAAATCACCACTCTGAATTCTGGTCACAGAATTCACAACTCTGAAATCAGAATACAGACTGTAGAATTTAGACTCCGAACTCAGATCTAAGAGCTAAGAGTTGAGAATTCATAACTCAGTATTCAGAACTGGGAAATGAGAACTCAGAACTCAGATTTCACAGCTAAGAATTCAGAACTCAGTTATCAGAACTCAGAATTCAGAATTCAGAACTCAGAACGCAGAACACAAAATTCAGAACTCAGTAGTCAGAACTAGAAACTGTGAACTCAGAATTTGGAACTCAGAATTCTGAACGCAATTGAAAAATTTGAACTCAGAACTCAGAATACAGTACTCAAGATTCAGACCTCAAAATTCAGAACTCGGCACTCACAAAATGTAATTCACAACAAAATCTCAAATCTCAGAATTCAAAACTCAGAAAATAGAACTAACCACTCGGAATTCAAATTCAGATCTCAGAGTGTAGCACTTTGGATTGAGAACTCATTCCTCAGAACGCAGGACTCAGAACTCAGAATTCAGAAATTAGATTCATATCTCAGAACTCAGAACTCAGAATTCAGAACTCAGAGTTGAGAACTCAGCATGACAACTCAGTATTCAGATCTCGCAGTTCAGCACACAGAATTGACAACTTAGAAATCAGAACACACAATACAGTGATCAGTATTCAGAATTCAGCACGCAGAACTCAAACTCACAATTCAGAACTCAGCACTCAGAACTCAGAATGCAGACCTCAGGAACCAGAACTCAGAGTTTACAACCCTGAATTCAGAACTCTAATTTCAGAACTCAATTTCATAACTCAGAACACAAGACTCAGAAGTCAGAACTCAGAATTCAGAACTCAAAACTCAGAACTCAGAACTCGATATTTAGACTTCAAAATAGAGCACTCAGATATTCGGACTCCTAACTCAGACAAAGAAGTCAGAGTTGAAATTTCAGAACTCAGAAGTCACAATTCGCAACACAGAATTTGTGACTAGGAATTCATAAATGAGGCTCAGTTCTCAAAATTCACAAATCAGAATTCAGAAATCCAAATTCAGAACCCAGAACACAGAATTCGGAACTCAGAACTCAAAATTCAGTACTCAGAATTCAGAACTCACAACTCACAACTCTGAATTCTGATCTCAGAATCCACAACTCTGAATTCAGAATACAGGCTGCAGTTTACAACTCCGAACTCAGATCTCAGAACTAAGAGTTGAGAATTCATAACTCAGAACTCAGAATTCAGAAATGATGACTCAGAACTTGGAATTCAGAACTCAGAAATCACAACTCAGTATTCAGAACCCAGAATTCATAACCCAGAATTCTCACCTTCGAATTCTGAACTCAGAATTCAAACTCGAATATCAGAACTGGGAAATGAGTATTTGGAACTCAGAATACGGACTTCATAACTTAGAATTCAGAACAAAGAACTCAGACATCAGAACTCAAGACTCATAACAAAGAACTCAGTTCTCAGCACTCAGAATTCAGAACACACAATTCAGAACTCAAAACGCAGAAATCAGAACTGTAACTCAGAATTGTGAAATCAGAACTCAGAATTCAGAACGCAATTGAGAACTTTGAAGTCAGAACTCAGAATAAATTCCTCACAATACTAGCTCAGAATCGGCGACTCAGAAATCAGAACTGAGATACAGATCTCAGAATTCAAAATTCAGAATTCAGGAGTCCGAATTCAGAACCGGAACACAGAATTCGGGACTCAGAACTCAAAATTCAGTACTCAGTACTCAGAACTCAGAAATCACCACTCTGAATTCTGGTCACAGAATTCACAACTCTGAAATCAGAATACAGACTGTAGAATTTAGACTCCGAACTCAGATCTAAGAGCTAAGAGTTGAGAATTCATAACTCAGTATCAGGACTGGGAAATGAGAACTCAGAACTCAGATTTCACAGCTAAGAATTCAGAACTCAGTTATCAGAACTCAGAATTCAGAATTCAGAACTCAGAACGCAGAACACAAAATTCAGAACTCAGTAGTCAGAACTAGAAACTGTGAACTCAGAATTTGGAACTCAGAATTCTGAACGCAATTGAAAAATTTGAACTCAGAACTCAGAATACAGTACTCAAGATTCAGACCTCAAAATTCAGAACTCGGCACTCACAAAATGTAATTCACAACAAAATCTCAAATCTCAGAATTCAAAACTCAGAAAATAGAACTAACCACTCGGAATTCAAATTCAGATCTCAGAGTGTAGCACTTTGGATTGAGAACTCATTCCTCAGAACGCAGGACTCAGAACTCAGAATTCAGAAATTAGATTCATATCTCAGAACTCAGAACTCAGAATTCAGAACTCAGAGTTGAGAACTCAGCATGACAACTCAGTATTCAGATCTCGCAGTTCAGCACACAGAATTGACAACTTAGAAATCAGAACACACAATACAGTGATCAGTATTCAGAATTCAGCACGCAGAACTCAAACTCACAATTCAGAACTCAGCACTCAGAACTCAGAATGCAGACCTCAGGAACCAGAACTCAGAGTTTACAACCCTGAATTCAGAACTCTAATTTCAGAACTCAATTTCATAACTCAGAACACAAGACTCAGAAGTCAGAACTCAGAATTCAGAACTCAAAACTCAGAACTCAGAACTCGATATTTAGACTTCAAAATAGAGCACTCAGATATTCGGACTCCTAACTCAGACAAAGAAGTCAGAGTTGAAATTTCAGAACTCAGAAGTCACAATTCGCAACACAGAATTTGTGACTAGGAATTCATAAATGAGGCTCAGTTCTCAAAATTCACAAATCAGAATTCAGAAATCCAAATTCAGAACCCAGAACACAGAATTCGGGACTCAGAACTCAAAATTCAGTACTCAGAATTCAGAACTCACAACTCACAACTCTGAATTCTGATCTCAGAATCCACAACTCTGAATTCAGAATACAGGCTGCAGTTTACAACTCCGAACTCAGATCTCAGAACTAAGAGTTGAGAATTCATAACTCAGAACTCAGAATTCAGAAATGATGACTCAGAACTTGGAATTCAGAACTCAGAAATCACAACTCAGTATTCAGAACCCAGAATTCATAACCCAGAATTCTCACCTTCGAATTCTGAACTCAGAATTCAAACTCGAATATCAGAACTGGGAAATGAGTATTTGGAACTCAGAATACGGACTTCATAACTTAGAATTCAGAACAAAGAACTCAGACATCAGAACTCAAGACTCATAACAAAGAACTCAGTTCTCAGCACTCAGAATTCAGAACACACAATTCAGAACTCAAAACGCAGAAATCAGAACTGTAACTCAGAATTGTGAAATCAGAACTCAGAATTCAGAACGCAATTGAGAACTTTGAAGTCAGAACTCAGAATAAATTCCTCACAATACTAGCTCAGAATCGGCGACTCAGAAATCAGAACTGAGATACAGATCTCAGAATTCAAAATTCAGAATTCAGGAGTCCGAATTCAGAACCGGAACACAGAATTCGGGACTCAGAACTCAAAATTCAGTACTCAGTACTCAGAACTCAGAAATCACCACTCTGAATTCTGGTCACAGAATTCACAACTCTGAAATCAGAATACAGACTGTAGAATTTAGACTCCGAACTCAGATCTAAGAGCTAAGAGTTGAGAATTCATAACTCAGTATTCAGAACTGGGAAATGAGAACTCAGAACTCAGATTTCACAGCTAAGAATTCAGAACTCAGTTATCAGAACTCAGAATTCAGAATTCAGAACTCAGAACGCAGAACACAAAATTCAGAACTCAGTAGTCAGAACTAGAAACTGTGAACTCAGAATTTGTAACTCAGAATTCTGAACGCAATTGAAAAATTTGAACTCAGAACTCAGAATACAGTACTCAAGATTCAGACCTCAAAATTCAGAACTCGGCACTCACAAAATGTAATTCACAACAAAATCTCAAATCTCAGAATTCAAAACTCAGAAAATAGAACTAACCACTCGGAATTCAAATTCAGATCTCAGAGTGTAGCACTTTGGATTGAGAACTCATTCCTCAGAACGCAGGACTCAGAACTCAGAATTCAGAAATTAGATTCATATCTCAGAACTCAGAACTCAGAATTCAGAACTCAGAGTTGAGAACTCAGCATGACAACTCAGTATTCAGATCTCGCAGTTCAGCACACAGAATTGACAACTTAGAAATCAGAACACACAATACAGTGATCAGTATTCAGAATTCAGCACGCAGAACTCAAACTCACAATTCAGAACTCAGCACTCAGAACTCAGAATGCAGACCTCAGGAACCAGAACTCAGAGTTTACAACCCTGAATTCAGAACTCTAATTTCAGAACTCAATTTCATAACTCAGAACACAAGACTCAGAAGTCAGAACTCAGAATTCAGAACTCAAAACTCAGAACTCAGAACTCGATATTTAGACTTCAAAATAGAGCACTCAGATATTCGGACTCCTAACTCAGACAAAGAAGTCAGAGTTGAAATTTCAGAACTCAGAAGTCACAATTCGCAACACAGAATTTGTGACTAGGAATTCATAAATGAGGCTCAGTTCTCAAAATTCACAAATCAGAATTCAGAAATCCAAATTCAGAACCCAGAACACAGAATTCGGAACTCAGAACTCAAAATTCAGTACTCAGAATTCAGAACTCACAACTCACAACTCTGAATTCTGATCTCAGAATCCACAACTCTGAATTCAGAATACAGGCTGCAGTTTACAACTCCGAACTCAGATCTCAGAACTAAGAGTTGAGAATTCATAACTCAGAACTCAGAATTCAGAAATGATGACTCAGAACTTGGAATTCAGAACTCAGAAATCACAACTCAGTATTCAGAACCCAGAATTCATAACCCAGAATTCTCACCTTCGAATTCTGAACTCAGAATTCAAACTCGAATATCAGAACTGGGAAATGAGTATTTGGAACTCAGAATACGGACTTCATAACTTAGAATTCAGAACAAAGAACTCAGACATCAGAACTCAAGACTCATAACAAAGAACTCAGTTCTCAGCACTCAGAATTCAGAACACACAATTCAGAACTCAAAACGCAGAAATCAGAACTGTAACTCAGAATTGTGAAATCAGAACTCAGAATTCAGAACGCAATTGAGAACTTTGAAGTCAGAACTCAGAATAAATTCCTCACAATACTAGCTCAGAATCGGCGACTCAGAAATCAGAACTGAGATACAGATCTCAGAATTCAAAATTCAGAATTCAGGAGTCCGAATTCAGAACCGGAACACAGAATTCGGGACTCAGAACTCAAAATTCAGTACTCAGTACTCAGAACTCAGAAATCACCACTCTGAATTCTGGTCACAGAATTCACAACTCTGAAATCAGAATACAGACTGTAGAATTTAGACTCCGAACTCAGATCTAAGAGCTAAGAGTTGAGAATTCATAACTCAGTATCAGGACTGGGAAATGAGAACTCAGAACTCAGATTTCACAGCTAAGAATTCAGAACTCAGTTATCAGAACTCAGAATTCAGAATTCAGAACTCAGAACGCAGAACACAAAATTCAGAACTCAGTAGTCAGAACTAGAAACTGTGAACTCAGAATTTGTAACTCAGAATTCTGAACGCAATTGAAAAATTTGAACTCAGAACTCAGAATACAGTACTCAAGATTCAGACCTCAAAATTCAGAACTCGGCACTCACAAAATGTAATTCACAACAAAATCTCAAATCTCAGAATTCAAAACTCAGAAAATAGAACTAACCACTCGGAATTCAAATTCAGATCTCAGAGTGTAGCACTTTGGATTGAGAACTCATTCCTCAGAACGCAGGACTCAGAACTCAGAATTCAGAAATTAGATTCATATCTCAGAACTCAGAACTCAGAATTCAGAACTCAGAGTTGAGAACTCAGCATGACAACTCAGTATTCAGATCTCGCAGTTCAGCACACAGAATTGACAACTTAGAAATCAGAACACACAATACAGTGATCAGTATTCAGAATTCAGCACGCAGAACTCAAACTCACAATTCAGAACTCAGCACTCAGAACTCAGAATGCAGACCTCAGGAACCAGAACTCAGAGTTTACAACCCTGAATTCAGAACTCTAATTTCAGAACTCAATTTCATAACTCAGAACACAAGACTCAGAAGTCAGAACTCAGAATTCAGAACTCAAAACTCAGAACTCAGAACTCGATATTTAGACTTCAAAATAGAGCACTCAGATATTCGGACTCCTAACTCAGACAAAGAAGTCAGAGTTGAAATTTCAGAACTCAGAAGTCACAATTCGCAACACAGAATTTGTGACTAGGAATTCATAAATGAGGCTCAGTTCTCAAAATTCACAAATCAGAATTCAGAAATCCAAATTCAGAACCCAGAACACAGAATTCGGAACTCAGAACTCAAAATTCAGTACTCAGAATTCAGAACTCACAACTCACAACTCTGAATTCTGATCTCAGAATCCACAACTCTGAATTCAGAATACAGGCTGCAGTTTACAACTCCGAACTCAGATCTCAGAACTAAGAGTTGAGAATTCATAACTCAGAACTCAGAATTCAGAAATGATGACTCAGAACTTGGAATTCAGAACTCAGAAATCACAACTCAGTATTCAGAACCCAGAATTCATAACCCAGAATTCTCACCTTCGAATTCTGAACTCAGAATTCAAACTCGAATATCAGAACTGGGAAATGAGTATTTGGAACTCAGAATACGGACTTCATAACTTAGAATTCAGAACAAAGAACTCAGACATCAGAACTCAAGACTCATAACAAAGAACTCAGTTCTCAGCACTCAGAATTCAGAACACACAATTCAGAACTCAAAACGCAGAAATCAGAACTGTAACTCAGAATTGTGAAATCAGAACTCAGAATTCAGAACGCAATTGAGAACTTTGAAGTCAGAACTCAGAATAAATTCCTCACAATACTAGCTCAGAATCGGCGACTCAGAAATCAGAACTGAGATACAGATCTCAGAATTCAAAATTCAGAATTCAGGAGTCCGAATTCAGAACCGGAACACAGAATTCGGGACTCAGAACTCAAAATTCAGTACTCAGTACTCAGAACTCAGAAATCACCACTCTGAATTCTGGTCACAGAATTCACAACTCTGAAATCAGAATACAGACTGTAGAATTTAGACTCCGAACTCAGATCTAAGAGCTAAGAGTTGAGAATTCATAACTCAGTATCAGGACTGGGAAATGAGAACTCAGAACTCAGATTTCACAGCTAAGAATTCAGAACTCAGTTATCAGAACTCAGAATTCAGAATTCAGAACTCAGAACGCAGAACACAAAATTCAGAACTCAGTAGTCAGAACTAGAAACTGTGAACTCAGAATTTGTAACTCAGAATTCTGAACGCAATTGAAAAATTTGAACTCAGAACTCAGAATACAGTACTCAAGATTCAGACCTCAAAATTCAGAACTCGGCACTCACAAAATGTAATTCACAACAAAATCTCAAATCTCAGAATTCAAAACTCAGAAAATAGAACTAACCACTCGGAATTCAAATTCAGATCTCAGAGTGTAGCACTTTGGATTGAGAACTCATTCCTCAGAACGCAGGACTCAGAACTCAGAATTCAGAAATTAGATTCATATCTCAGAACTCAGAACTCAGAATTCAGAACTCAGAGTTGAGAACTCAGCATGACAACTCAGTATTCAGATCTCGCAGTTCAGCACACAGAATTGACAACTTAGAAATCAGAACACACAATACAGTGATCAGTATTCAGAATTCAGCACGCAGAACTCAAACTCACAATTCAGAACTCAGCACTCAGAACTCAGAATGCAGACCTCAGGAACCAGAACTCAGAGTTTACAACCCTGAATTCAGAACTCTAATTTCAGAACTCAATTTCATAACTCAGAACACAAGACTCAGAAGTCAGAACTCAGAATTCAGAACTCAAAACTCAGAACTCAGAACTCGATATTTAGACTTCAAAATAGAGCACTCAGATATTCGGACTCCTAACTCAGACAAAGAAGTCAGAGTTGAAATTTCAGAACTCAGAAGTCACAATTCGCAACACAGAATTTGTGACTAGGAATTCATAAATGAGGCTCAGTTCTCAAAATTCACAAATCAGAATTCAGAAATCCAAATTCAGAACCCAGAACACAGAATTCGGAACTCAGAACTCAAAATTCAGTACTCAGAATTCAGAACTCACAACTCACAACTCTGAATTCTGATCTCAGAATCCACAACTCTGAATTCAGAATACAGGCTGCAGTTTACAACTCCGAACTCAGATCTCAGAACTAAGAGTTGAGAATTCATAACTCAGAACTCAGAATTCAGAAATGATGACTCAGAACTTGGAATTCAGAACTCAGAAATCACAACTCAGTATTCAGAACCCAGAATTCATAACCCAGAATTCTCACCTTCGAATTCTGAACTCAGAATTCAAACTCGAATATCAGAACTGGGAAATGAGTATTTGGAACTCAGAATACGGACTTCATAACTTAGAATTCAGAACAAAGAACTCAGACATCAGAACTCAAGACTCATAACAAAGAACTCAGTTCTCAGCACTCAGAATTCAGAACACACAATTCAGAACTCAAAACGCAGAAATCAGAACTGTAACTCAGAATTGTGAAATCAGAACTCAGAATTCAGAACGCAATTGAGAACTTTGAAGTCAGAACTCAGAATAAATTCCTCACAATACTAGCTCAGAATCGGCGACTCAGAAATCAGAACTGAGATACAGATCTCAGAATTCAAAATTCAGAATTCAGGAGTCCGAATTCAGAACCGGAACACAGAATTCGGGACTCAGAACTCAAAATTCAGTACTCAGTACTCAGAACTCAGAAATCACCACTCTGAATTCTGGTCACAGAATTCACAACTCTGAAATCAGAATACAGACTGTAGAATTTAGACTCCGAACTCAGATCTAAGAGCTAAGAGTTGAGAATTCATAACTCAGTATCAGGACTGGGAAATGAGAACTCAGAACTCAGATTTCACAGCTAAGAATTCAGAACTCAGTTATCAGAACTCAGAATTCAGAATTCAGAACTCAGAACGCAGAACACAAAATTCAGAACTCAGTAGTCAGAACTAGAAACTGTGAACTCAGAATTTGTAACTCAGAATTCTGAACGCAATTGAAAAATTTGAACTCAGAACTCAGAATACAGTACTCAAGATTCAGACCTCAAAATTCAGAACTCGGCACTCACAAAATGTAATTCACAACAAAATCTCAAATCTCAGAATTCAAAACTCAGAAAATAGAACTAACCACTCGGAATTCAAATTCAGATCTCAGAGTGTAGCACTTTGGATTGAGAACTCATTCCTCAGAACGCAGGACTCAGAACTCAGAATTCAGAAATTAGATTCATATCTCAGAACTCAGAACTCAGAATTCAGAACTCAGAGTTGAGAACTCAGCATGACAACTCAGTATTCAGATCTCGCAGTTCAGCACACAGAATTGACAACTTAGAAATCAGAACACACAATACAGTGATCAGTATTCAGAATTCAGCACGCAGAACTCAAACTCACAATTCAGAACTCAGCACTCAGAACTCAGAATGCAGACCTCAGGAACCAGAACTCAGAGTTTACAACCCTGAATTCAGAACTCTAATTTCAGAACTCAATTTCATAACTCAGAACACAAGACTCAGAAGTCAGAACTCAGAATTCAGAACTCAAAACTCAGAACTCAGAACTCGATATTTAGACTTCAAAATAGAGCACTCAGATATTCGGACTCCTAACTCAGACAAAGAAGTCAGAGTTGAAATTTCAGAACTCAGAAGTCACAATTCGCAACACAGAATTTGTGACTAGGAATTCATAAATGAGGCTCAGTTCTCAAAATTCACAAATCAGAATTCAGAAATCCAAATTCAGAACCCAGAACACAGAATTCGGAACTCAGAACTCAAAATTCAGTACTCAGAATTCAGAACTCACAACTCACAACTCTGAATTCTGATCTCAGAATCCACAACTCTGAATTCAGAATACAGGCTGCAGTTTACAACTCCGAACTCAGATCTCAGAACTAAGAGTTGAGAATTCATAACTCAGAACTCAGAATTCAGAAATGATGACTCAGAACTTGGAATTCAGAACTCAGAAATCACAACTCAGTATTCAGAACCCAGAATTCATAACCCAGAATTCTCACCTTCGAATTCTGAACTCAGAATTCAAACTCGAATATCAGAACTGGGAAATGAGTATTTGGAACTCAGAATACGGACTTCATAACTTAGAATTCAGAACAAAGAACTCAGACATCAGAACTCAAGACTCATAACAAAGAACTCAGTTCTCAGCACTCAGAATTCAGAACACACAATTCAGAACTCAAAACGCAGAAATCAGAACTGTAACTCAGAATTGTGAAATCAGAACTCAGAATTCAGAACGCAATTGAGAACTTTGAAGTCAGAACTCAGAATAAATTCCTCACAATACTAGCTCAGAATCGGCGACTCAGAAATCAGAACTGAGATACAGATCTCAGAATTCAAAATTCAGAATTCAGGAGTCCGAATTCAGAACCGGAACACAGAATTCGGGACTCAGAACTCAAAATTCAGTACTCAGTACTCAGAACTCAGAAATCACCACTCTGAATTCTGGTCACAGAATTCACAACTCTGAAATCAGAATACAGACTGTAGAATTTAGACTCCGAACTCAGATCTAAGAGCTAAGAGTTGAGAATTCATAACTCAGTATCAGGACTGGGAAATGAGAACTCAGAACTCAGATTTCACAGCTAAGAATTCAGAACTCAGTTATCAGAACTCAGAATTCAGAATTCAGAACTCAGAACGCAGAACACAAAATTCAGAACTCAGTAGTCAGAACTAGAAACTGTGAACTCAGAATTTGTAACTCAGAATTCTGAACGCAATTGAAAAATTTGAACTCAGAACTCAGAATACAGTACTCAAGATTCAGACCTCAAAATTCAGAACTCGGCACTCACAAAATGTAATTCACAACAAAATCTCAAATCTCAGAATTCAAAACTCAGAAAATAGAACTAACCACTCGGAATTCAAATTCAGATCTCAGAGTGTAGCACTTTGGATTGAGAACTCATTCCTCAGAACGCAGGACTCAGAACTCAGAATTCAGAAATTAGATTCATATCTCAGAACTCAGAACTCAGAATTCAGAACTCAGAGTTGAGAACTCAGCATGACAACTCAGTATTCAGATCTCGCAGTTCAGCACACAGAATTGACAACTTAGAAATCAGAACACACAATACAGTGATCAGTATTCAGAATTCAGCACGCAGAACTCAAACTCACAATTCAGAACTCAGCACTCAGAACTCAGAATGCAGACCTCAGGAACCAGAACTCAGAGTTTACAACCCTGAATTCAGAACTCTAATTTCAGAACTCAATTTCATAACTCAGAACACAAGACTCACAAGTCAGAACTCAGAATTCAGAACTCAAAACTCAGAACTCAGAACTCGATATTTAGACTTCAAAATAGAGCACTCAGATATTCGGACTCCTAACTCAGACAAAGAAGTCAGAGTTGAAATTTCAGAACTCAGAAGTCACAATTCGCAACACAGAATTTGTGACTAGGAATTCATAAATGAGGCTCAGTTCTCAAAATTCACAAATCAGAATTCAGAAATCCAAATTCAGAACCCAGAACACAGAATTCGGGACTCAGAACTCAAAATTCAGTACTCAGAATTCAGAACTCACAACTCACAACTCTGAATTCTGATCTCAGAATCCACAACTCTGAATTCAGAATACAGGCTGCAGTTTACAACTCCGAACTCAGATCTCAGAACTAAGAGTTGAGAATTCATAACTCAGAACTCAGAATTCAGAAATGATGACTCAGAACTTGGAATTCAGAACTCAGAAATCACAACTCAGTATTCAGAACCCAGAATTCATAACCCAGAATTCTCACCTTCGAATTCTGAACTCAGAATTCAAACTCGAATATCAGAACTGGGAAATGAGTATTTGGAACTCAGAATACGGACTTCATAACTTAGAATTCAGAACAAAGAACTCAGACATCAGAACTCAAGACTCATAACAAAGAACTCAGTTCTCAGCACTCAGAATTCAGAACACACAATTCAGAACTCAAAACGCAGAAATCAGAACTGTAACTCAGAATTGTGAAATCAGAACTCAGAATTCAGAACGCAATTGAGAACTTTGAAGTCAGAACTCAGAATAAATTCCTCACAATACTAGCTCAGAATCGGCGACTCAGAAATCAGAACTGAGATACAGATCTCAGAATTCAAAATTCAGAATTCAGGAGTCCGAATTCAGAACCGGAACACAGAATTCGGGACTCAGAACTCAAAATTCAGTACTCAGTACTCAGAACTCAGAAATCACCACT